>NC_054054.1:56392323-56695353 GCF_017639655.2 Falco naumanni
ATGTATAGTATGGTTTTCCCTTAGGACATGAAGAACTTCTTTGAGATACCAGAAAATTTATAAAATTTTATTAACTACTTTGTTCATGTTTTATAGCATACTCTTTGGCAGATGTTTATAGATTCACTTTCACTGAGGAAGCATGATCTGTAATTCACTTTGCAGACCTTTTGCCTAGGTATGACAAGTATTTCCATTTTCATCTGACTGAAGTAATACAGCTCAATAAATAGCTAAATTCAGTTATATTATCCAATTTTGTTCAAGCAGTGAAACAGAAGACAGGAAAGATTGGAAAGAATTGGAGGAAAAGGAGGAATAGCAGGGCCCAATAATATTTCAGATGTGTTTGGACATGGCAGATTCCTAGCAGTCCAGGGATTTCTAGACATAAAAATTCTAGCATGTGTAAATAATAATCTCCTATAAAGAATCATTGGATACTGTTACTTGCTGTATAAGCTTGATCAAAATAACCTTATAAAGCTAAAGCTGGAAAAGATATACAAACTTTCCTTATGATATGAATGTATGTAATATATTCCTGAAATTAGAACTTTTTAAAGAATGATACTTATGTCTCTAGTTTGGCAATTACACCTTCATACTTCAAAAATATGTGTTAAAAGGAATATACTTAGCGTTATACAATTTTGTCTATCCGAGGAATCTAAAGAAACTTCTGGCATTCTGTGTTCTCTTATGCATTAAAATGAAATCTGTTCTTCAGATGAAAATATGTGCCCTTCAGGATTGTTGTGTCTGGCCTCTTCATCAGGGAATGCAAGGGATGAAATTTTGCCTCCCGCTGCATGCAATGCGGGAGTAAAATCTACAGACACCTGCTTCCAGTCCCTGTCTGTTTTCCTCTCCTCTCTTCTTGAAATATAAAATATAACTGGTAACATTTAGTGAACTTTTGCACTAAGCAATTTTGCCTTTTGGGGGATAGAAATTGATTTTCCTTATCTTCACATGTGAACACTCTGAGTGCATCCCTTTTTCCTCTCCATGGGAGGTGTTCAGTGAAACCAGCAGTGCAGGATAAGAAGGTACTGCCTTTAGGGCATGAGGAGGAGAAAATTTATGTTCAGGCAGTTTTCCCTTATTTTGGAAGGAGAGAACCTGAATCAATCATCAATCATGAAAAAAAGGGATAGGAAGTGTACTGTTCAGATGGAAAACAACATAAAAATACATCAACTGAAATTGGAAAAAAACCTGTCTATAAACAAGAGACAAAAGCTCAGCTAAACATGAGGTTTACTTATTTTGCTGAGCTGGATTATTATGTTGGTATGCATATTTATTTCTTATGAGTACCCTGAGACTTCCAGCAGTGAATGTATAATTTTCCTATGTGGACAAAACCTTGACAAAATGTCTGCAATACTTCTATCTTACTGTTCTGAATAGTTCAATGTGATTGTAATGTTACACGGACTTTTTCTTGGCCGCCTTCTGCAGGCTGGCTTTTGCCCATCATATCTGCCAACCGTGATGTCAAATATAGCACAGCATGGCATGAGATTCACAAGTGATGGATACATTCAGGAAATACAGCTAGCCTGTGCCTAGGTGCAGTGAGCAGCTAAGCACAGTTAGAGGAACACATTTGGACTTCAGGTGATTTCCCACATTGAGTCAATAATTAAACCCTCCTAGATTCAACGGAGGCAAAGATTTCACTGACTGTTTCACTACATGATTTATTATATGCAAAAGAGAGAGGGTTAACTGAAAGCAAGCTGTTTTCCTGGTGACCTGTAGACATGATGCCAGGAAATCAGACAAGTCCCAAGCTGCTACCCAATGACCGTGGCAAAATGACCCAGGAAAGTGGATAGATCAGGACTACACAGAATAAAATTTCAGGGAAAACTCATGATCTACAGGTGATGCTTGTAGCGTTCCATATATAGTAAACAACAGCGCAGTTAAATGCTTGAGATGGAAATAAATCACATTCAATGAATATAAAATAAGATCATCATCAGTGCAGAAGAGACTCTAACAGATGTTAAGAGAAGTGAAAATCATACTTTGTAACAAATAGCTGCAAAGAAAATGATTCACATACCAGATAATGGAAATAACAATTACAGTATAGCATACAACAATAAGGGATGAGTCATAAACCACTTGAATCAGAGAAGAAACATAACTGACAGTTTCATGGTGGGGAGAAACACAATGACTGAGACTTCTGAAAAATAAAAAAAACCCCACCCCTGAGTTGTGAAAAACAATTATCTTGAAAGAGGCAAAAAATCTGGCATTTACTGTATAGCTCCAAGTGCTGTCTCTGTCGTTCTAAGTTAATGGTCACACTATGGCAAACTTCTCTGTATTTACATTTTTTTCTCACTGGCCACAAAGGAAGAGTGATTCTTCATTCATTCTGTGCAAGTCATGAGCAGGACCACTGAAGCGTCATTGCATTGGCTAAACTAGTATCTCAAAGAATAGACAAGACACATGTGACTGAACTTTGCTCAGCTCAGTGGATCTTAGAAAACCAAATTGTTGTGTGAGCCCCAAATCCTCTAATTCCTTGGCTCCGTGGCCAAGGCTGTGTATCATGCAGTGATAAGGTAAGCACAGATCCTGTGACCTGTTTCAGAATATTGGGTGGTACTGACAGGTGTGCAGACCCCCATACATGACACAACTCACTTTTTCATTTGACACTCAGGTTTCTCTACATCAAAACAAACATAAAGTGAAGCCTGTTTGGCTTCCCTTTCCATTATATCAGACCCATTAAAATTTGGCAGAATTACCAGAGGAGAAGTAGTTCTCATGACAATCTTTCCTTGACATTCTTCATGCCTCTAACTACACGGCATTTGAAACTCATGGTGCTTAAGAATTTAAGCTAGTTTAGGTTTAAACTTTAATGATTTAAAATGTTTAAATAACTCACAACAGTGATTTCTTGGAGCGAGTTCACATTCTCCCCATGCATCACAGGTAGGGAACACAGGGACTGCAAATCTATTAATTTTATCCCATGTGAACTTCCCTCTCACCACATGCACACCTGCAGAGCTGCTGGAAAGCATGAGATTATACTATCAATACTATAATGTATTTCTCTTGTCACTCTTCAAATATAAAAAGGAAGCTCAAGAAGAAAAGCAAGTTGAAGAGCCCGGTATTCTGAACATGGTACAGAAGTCTCAAAACTCAAGGAAGAACCTAAAGACCAGGTACAGTGCTCGGCCGCCCAGGCTTGGCTCACAAGGAACTATCGCAAAGCTCCTTCACACAGGTTTCATAGGCTTTACAATGCAAGAATTTTGAATAGAAAACAGATTTTCCATGCCTGTCATTTAGTCAGCGTGATGTGAATGACACCAAATTGCATGGAACTGCAAAGAGGATGGAGTTAATGGAGGAAGTACAGCTGAATTAATAAAGAATGCAAGTGTGAGTGGGAGGTAGTTTCTAGGCACAGTCGGAAGTCTAAGACACAACTTGTTTTCCCTAATTGGATGAAAAATAGATCACTCATGCATGCCCCATGCTGGTTTTAAAAACACTTGTGCTGAAGCCAAATTTACCTTTGTGGACTAATCAGGAGAAAAGAGTGCAGAAAACTTCCTTCAAAATGCAGCTCAGAGAGAAAGACAACCAGTTCCTCCGTGTATGTAAAAAACAAAGTACCTATTGCAGTCAGTGGAACTCTGCTAGGGAATCTGGCTGCTTAAATTAACTCTCACTTCTAGCTATTCTGATTACCAGCTTTCCTATCTAAGCTAGAATCCTTTCCTATAAGGACTGAGGGCACTTTTGCTGGGCTGAGCATTATTGGTTGCAGCATTTAGGCTCAATGAGAGGCTGTATGACATGCTTGAATGTCTTTGGAGAGATTTTAGGATTTATCTGTACAGGTACTTTAAGAAATATAAGATGAAGTAGCTGCAAGTTTTATTTGAAATTTCTTGCTGGTATGGTAAGGCCCCTTGTGTTGCCTCTGTGCCTTTCCTGTTCACACAGAAGGAGTAAAAGCAATTCGTTAAGGCCATAACTGGTCCAAACCGGGAATATCTTCCTATGCCACCAGACTGGTCACCTCTGCTGAGCTCTTACTACCCAAACACGGAGATAATGACAGTGCTACCTCAGGGCCAACAGGACTGCTCAGGTTAAATGTCTGACTCAAAAGAGAGCCATCAGGCTTTCTTGAGGAGAAAGAAGAGAGGAAGGAACTCTCTTAGGACAAGTAGCAAGGAAACAGTGGTGGTGGTTTTATAGCTGCCTTTTGCTGAGAAAGTCAGGGTTTGCCCTACAGAAGGAGACTTTTGAGCAGTTGGAGGGAAGGAACTCCTCATCAAAGTTTCTACTATAGCCCTTGTTCTTTAAGATTCCTGCCAGGGAGGTCATGAGGAAAGCCAAGTGGACTTTGACCCACAGTCATGTGAGCTCTTGTCTTTTCTCTTTTGGTCCTCATTTGCTTAATAAATGCACTGTAGGATCTGTTGCTGTGTCTGGACTTGAGCAGCAGCCTGGGTTACCAGGAAAGGATCCACAGCGTTCCCACTACAGCCTTCTCTTGGCACTGCTTCCAGGTAAAAGAATGCATCCCCTAAACTGAGTTCTTCAAATAAATTGTCTCCATTCAGATTGCCTTCATAGCTTGGCAGACATAGGTACCATTGCCCATATGGAGGGAAAAAGAAGGTATGAATACAACTGTTTCATATTTTTCCAGAAAATGTCAATATTCTGATAGGGATACTAAATGAAGAAGTGCCACAAAGTCCTTCTCTAGTTTTACAACAAAAATTCAAACTTAAATTAGAGGTTTGTTGACCTGGGAGTAGTATAGGAGTGATAAAGGAGGGAAAGTGTTTGGGGATTTTTTGGGGGGAGTCGGTTTTTTTCCCTTACATTTTATAAAGATATACATTAGTGATCACTCCTCAGAATCCATATGTGTCCCTAGATCTTTTCAAGACTAATTCAGAAAGATGTTGTGAGTTTCCCCTAAGTGGTTGCCACTTACCTGTTAAATCCCGATGAGTATCACTGTTCTTTTTCCTGTGCTTGGGTCTTCTTAGAGCACAAATCACCCAGATGAAATGAATAGTTTGCGGGGCTGGTGGCAAGAACTCAACAGGGATTAGATGGAGAAAAGTCTTGTAAAGTCTTTCACTTGTGTGGGATGAGTTTTCATGAATTTCATGCAAACTTCCTTTGATATTGCCATTGGGGAGTTTTGAATGGAAGTCACAGTACACAAAAAATGCAATTTTAGTTTTTCTAGGTTTCTTTTTAAATCATGAAATGTTTCTATATTAATGCTGATGTCAAAACCACTAAACTAATAGCGCACTGTACTTCCTCACAATGGAGATTCAAGGAGGGATAAGTCAATGAGCGATTCTTCCCAGTACGCTCAAGATTATAAACCATAGCTAACTCTTTGATTGGAAACAAATGTGACTATTATATATCTTCAAATCTACATGAAGTATGGAAAGAAAGCATCAAAAAATTACATTAGTTTCTGTCTCATGACAAATAGGAGAACTTGATCACAAATCTATCAAAATGAATTCTCAACAGAAAATGTGTTCTCTGTTGAACTTGCAATACTTTTGATTTTATCAACATTTTATTGTCATATCGATTTTTTTTTTCATCAAAAATATTTCCCTCATGTAGGAAGAGTAATGACTCTCATGTAAGACTGAAAACTCTTGGTAAAAGCCTAAGCAGAGTCATGGGAAGGATTTATTTTTAATTATTTTTTTTTAAATCATGTAACCAACATGTCTGGAAAATGCACAAGAGGCAATTAGACAGTGTTATGCAAAAATTCATCCCACAGCACTTTCGCTGACATAGCTAACAGAAACCTGAAGAAATATTTGGATGTATGCACAAATTCTTTGCTTGGTTATTCATGCCTGAACCTGAAAATCAGACTTCATGGGCAGATATTGATGAATTCAACCGTTACAAATAACTGTATTTATATCTATATCCAAAAATCAGTGAATTTCTTTTAATTCACCTATTAGTTTATGTAATGATTTAGAAATACATTTTAGAAAGGCCAAGAGTTGGGTTTTTTTTAACTTACAAAATTCAAAACCAAAACATTGCCAAATTTACTTTTAAGAGAAATTGTAGGGAAAAGTTTTTTTCCCTAAAATATTTAATTTCAATAATTAACATTTTCTGATGAAAAACAAAAGAAAGTGTTTACATGCATAATACCTGGCTAGCTCTAAAGAATGCTGCTGCTACTAGTAGGTAGTGTGTGTGTGTGAGAGTATGTGTGTGTATGTGTGCAAAGCAATTGGTGCATTTGTGAAACTGATACAAACCATTATACTCAGTACATAAGTACCAGCAAATGACAGCATATATTCAAGAGAGTTTTCAAAATAATAAACCTTTCCCTGAAGCAGGAGGGAATGATCATATTTGTGTGACTCTGAATAGTGTATTAATTGGAAAACTGTTACTGTTTGCAGTCGTCAGAGCTGTGCTGCTCATTGATGACTACGCTGTCCATCCTCACTATATTCAATCAGTGATCAAGAAGGAGTTACAGTCTTTGTTAAAGGCCAGCTATTGTGAATGTGACCCTGCTGTGGAAAGCTGTGAAATAAACTTGTTCTTTTCACTTCCATGGAATTTTTAGGATTAACTTTCAGTGACTGTTTCTACGGTGAGCAACTCACTACCCAGGTACGTCAGCCATCTCTGCACTCCATACTGATATGGAGGCATGATGCATGACCAGCAGGGAAAGGTAGCTGCAGTATCTTCTAGTGTATTTTCTGGCTTGGGACTATATAATGGATCATGCTGCTTTTTGTGAGATGTACTGCAGAGAGAATTTACCAGTGAGGTAGGAATGGCCAACAGCATATTGATTTCATTCATTATTCTAAAGGGGTCTGTTGTATGGCATCTGCAATGAAAATACCGTCTTTAATTCTCATATATTTTCCTTGTAAAAAGTGGTCTTTCAGAAGCTATGCAGACAATTTTCTACCTTGATGTAGATACAGAACTCCTTATTCACTGCCTTTTCTGGCCATACCCCTCCTGCCTGCAGTAGAATCCTCTCACACAGAAAATAAAATTCTGAAGAATTTGATTGCAAAACCTCCTTTTTCCTTAGAGAAAATGAAAGATAACTGTATGCTGCAAAACTGCTTCTCATGCCTTTTTACATTCTCTGGTCAGGTTCCCCACTGAATTCTGCTTCCCTTTCTGCTAATTTTAGCAGAGGAAATAATATGAGACATTATCAAGGAGCATCTTTCAATAGAAAGCATATTTCATTAATTAACAGGTTCATCCATGAGGTAAGAGGAATTTACTTTTGTGGATATTTCTGTTCAAACAATTGCTTTTTTATGCTGCCAAAGCATGATATGCCTCTCTTCCATTTTTATGTATCAGACTGGACAACTCATTTGTCATTTGTTTCCTTTGTTGCTTTACCTTTAGCTTGCCACAATATTACGTTACCATTTGTTAATCCTTCTTTGAGAATATCTAGAATGTCATTTATGTACTAAACAAACAAAAACCATCCAAACCTACTTGGCTTTTACAGAGATGTATTTTTTGTCAAATTCTTTTTTCTACTGAAATAACAGACTCAGTGTTGCCAACTTTCTTGACAAAGGGAATTAAATTCATCAAAGCCCATACTAAGTCTTTTAATTGTTGGACCTCTGTTCTCCTATATAGACAAGTAACATTTTAGAAGTACTTTAATCTTTTTGAGTAAGATGTTTTCAAACACGAACAGCATGGCTATTTCTTCTGGCAAGGGATCAACACACTCCTTCAAAGGCATCAAATCAAAACACTCTGATGAAGCTTTTGAATTTCTGTTCTGGCACAGTTCAGGCAAATATGAACATTCAACATTCAAAACCATTTTAAAATTCAATATGCCACTTGTTGCTCATGTGTCCAACATTTCTATAATAGATATTCTCTCAAATAAAAGCTCTTTCAAGGGTTTCTGACTGGTTTGATTTCAGAGAAGTCTTAATAATTCAGTGTAGGAAATTTCTTCCATCTTCCATTGCATTTTTATCTCCTGTACAAAAGGATGGGAGATAAGGCATACCAGACAGCATCATGAAAGGAAAATTATTTTGTATTCAAATGTTTTAATAAATATAAAGGTATTGAATTTTACCAAATAAACCAGGTAGCAGTCACAAATATTCTGTTAACATCTCTTCCACAGGTGTATGGAATAAGAAAACAAGTATTACATTTCAGAGTAGAATAATTGCAAGTGATGATAGACTCTGTAAAATGCAGGATAGTCCTCTAAATGTCCATTGCTTTTGATATTCAGTTCATAAATGGGGGCTGCAGGTGCTCAGAAATGCTGAGAAAAACACTCCTGTCTAGCTATATTGAGGTTTGGATGCCTGGCAGTTCTAAATCCTAGGGTGATCCAGTCCTTTCATTTCACAACATGACCTATTACAGTTGCCTAAATTTTATACACACATAATATTTTGCACTTGGTATTTCCCATTACTTTAGTACCTGTTTCAAGGAAACATCCTCTACCGCTCGCTCTCTTACTACAGTCCCTTTCTTCTTTTTTCTTTTGGAAAGCCATGTGTATTTTTGAGGTGTTGCCCTCACAGGATGGTTTGGAGCACCGGACTTCCTATGGAGGTAGGTGTTTGGAATTCCTCATCAGTGCCAATCCAGTCAGAGGTGAGAAGAGTCCCATAGCTGGTCTGAATCTCCCCTGGGAGGTCCTTACCTCTTTCTCTTGTCCTTGAAGGGAATTTTGGTGCTTACTTTGCAAAAGCTGTTATCTCCTCCCACTTGGATAGAATCAAAAAGGTGGGTGAATCAACGACAAAAGATGTCAGCATCAGTATCAGATATGTCTCAAAGTGTCTAATTTCTACCTGAAATTAGTTAGATATATTTGTTGACATCCTACTGATTATTTATGTGCATATTTTAAAAACCTGAAAAGCCTAGGAAAAGATTTCAAAACCTTACTTGCCACAGTAGTGATGAGTCATAGTAACAAGTATAGATAGAACAGTGAAAGCTTTTATAGAAATATAGTCTTTTATCATTAATGGACTTTTGAAAACTGTAGCTTAAAATCTTCCTGGATCTCAGTACTCCATTGATAGATTAGAAATTAGATCAGGGTGAAACTTGAGTGAGACACGAAAGAACACGGGAACCACAGAGAGGAGAGGACTCCATCACTCTTCTGGTTTCCAGAGAAGGTTAAGAAGAAGTACAGGCTGAAAAGTTGGTCCTTTCCCTGAATGGAAGGTAGCCAGCTTTGGTAGCAGCCTTACTTCTGGATCCCTCAGACTTCTTCCCCTCTCCACAGCAACTCGGTGCTTGCTCCCTTAACTCTGCCATGTCTATATACCTGCCACCTTTGCAAAAATAGTGCCAGTTCCTTTTTTTGTAATGGAGTGTTTTTCTTACCTTCAGGGAGTGGTGGGAAGGACTATTCAGTGATGTCTGTGAGGCATCTGGGATGACATGGAATTAACACAATAAAGAATCTTATATTTCATATGTATGCACATACCATGATCAAAATGAGTGTCAGAGATAGTGCTACTTCACAGATCTATACCCTTCTCTGTCTTGCTGAGAACAAGAGAAACATCTTGTAATCCGGAGTATCTCCATGTTGAAACCCTTATTCAAGTGTTTGGACACAAGTATTTTTTTCGTTTACAACCACATACTACAATGCTGATTTTTGCAAATAATTTTCCTTTCATACTGTTTTATGAATCTACTTTGAAAGCTTAAAAATGGCACATTATTTAAAATGAAAGTTTGATGCATCATCATTTGAGATAGCTCTTGTCCCAAAAAGTTTGTAATACACAGAGCAGATTGTTTTCCACAAGAAACTGGTATTTTTGTTCAAACTTTGTCCTTTAGAGGATCCTGAAAGAGCAGCCACCCCTGCTTGAGCAGCCACATAAGGAAATGTATACACTATTTTCCAGAAACAAACAGGAAAAGAGGTGAAATACTTGCTAAAAGAGAAGGGCTGTGAATTTTTTTTTGCTAATTTAAAAAAAAAAAAAAAAAGTTCCTTTTTTTGGTCACATTTCTCTACAAAAACCTAAACTCCACCTATTTCTTTTCCTGGGAAAAAAACCCCAGCGTATTTTATTTTATTGTGCTTCTATAGTTTAGTTCCCACAGCCATCCTGTGTCCTTCTGCATCATGGCTCATTCTCTGTGTTCATGTTTTTCCTAAGTATCTGCTCTCTTAATATATGATAAAAAATGACTCATAACTCCAATAAATGAGTCAGTTAATCTGAACATGGATTTTCAGGATACTAGAGAATACTTATTTATAGGCATCAAGTAGGATTTTTAGAAACTATATGGGCCATGTCCAGATAACTTAAGGAACTAAAGGTGCCTGTTTTGTGAGAGCTGGCACCATTTCTCACCTCCTGAATCTGGATGTGACCCTGTTAGGCTGCATCCTAACTCAGTACCAGGACAGGATCTACATATGTGCTTTCCTCCAACCCCATCACCTTGTTTTCCATGGGAAAGAAACTCAAGGCCTTGGTCCTGAAAGGAGTCATGGAGGGCTCAGAGAGGTCCCTGGTGGGTACTAGTGGAGATCAGGGCTGGAGAAGATGCCAAGGACTCCTGTTCTTCCATAAAAAAAGCAAAGACTCGAGACAGAGTAAGACATTTATCCCTGGTGGCGTAGACCAATGGACTAGGCTGTGGCTATCTAGTGCCAGGGTCATCTACGCACCAAGGGTGACACTGCACATGCATTTAAAGTTTCCCACACACCTGAAGATTTGCTTCTGCACAGATACAGGAGTGGCTAACCTTCACAGGACCGAGCAGCTTGTGCTGTCATTCTTCTCAAAGCCCAGCTTTCAGTAACTATGACATCTTCGGCATAAATCCTGATTTTATATTGTAGCTGAAATAGCTGTTGGCTATCGCACATCAAATGCCTTCTCCCAGGATTACATATTTTTTCCTTTGTTTTATCTCCTGTGCTTTGGTCACATAGCATAAGTTCATTTAAGTATGTGAACACCACCACAACTCACACTGCATTATACTAAGGCTTATTCTGTGAAAGGATGTGGGAGAGAAGATTAAAATAAAGACACAGAGTTGTATGTGGGGGATGCAGGGCGAATAGGAATTAAAATCTTGATTCCAGGATTCTCTGTGTGTTGTAATAAAAGATGGAGGGCTATTGGATTAGGGTGATAGGAGCTATTGAAACTAATCCCTGCAGGCAGGAGAAAAAGTCTTCCAAGAGAATGGTTTCACTGCAAGAGTAAGGAGCTCTACTGTCATCTTTCATAGTAAAGATAGGAGCTCTTCTTGTGGCATCAAGCAAAACTTCTAACTATTAAGGAAGTGGTGTAGCTTAGACACAAGCTCTGTCCTCCATAATTTTTTTTCCTCAGTGCTTTCAAATGACTATAATTAAGTAATTATATGATTTTTTCTTTGATCTATCCAAAGTGTTTTAAGGAACTTGGGTCTCATTCCAGTGTCCACAGGAATTTTACTGTTCCTTAAGTGTTTTTAATAAAGTTATTTTATGAAGTTAATGATGGCAGGAATATCAGAGAAAGAATTAAAAGCGAATCACATTTGCCTAATTTCAAAATAAAAAAATTCTGACTAAATCACTGTTGTATTAGGAAAGTGTTTTTAGTTCAGTGTGAAATTATATGAAATTTAATGTGTGATAAAGATTTTGATTTCAGAAAAAAGAAACACTCTTTCTGGCACATAAGTCATGGGGGACTCTTATAAGTGCTCTATGATGAACTGGAACTGGCCTCTTTTACTGAAACATTTTGGAATGTTCAGGAACATTTTGGGTTTTATTTTAGGGGAAAGAGAGAGCTATTTCTTGCCTGTGCTTGAAAGGGACAGGTGAAAAACAGGAGTCCTGGTGTTTATTTTTGGATCTGAAGATGCAAGTGCACAGCCTTTATGGGTATCACTGGGTAACCCAGCAAAAGTAGGCTGCTCTGTGTAGAGAGTTCAAAGATGAGACTGGCCAGCTTGTTCAGGAGAGCTGCAGATCTCCTTTTTATGCTACCTTTATGACTCATGCTTTGAGCAGTACGCTTCCCACTAAGAAGTTTTCAGATGTTTATTCCAAAAGCAGGCAACTATCTTCCCTAAATTAACTTCATTCTGCAAATTTCAACATACTGAAATATATCACCATCCTCTGCTTCAAAATGAATAGAGGATTCAAAGCTAATGTGTAAGTTCTTCTGAATGTCCATGTTTGAAAGAGATCATAGGAAGGAGATTTTTATTGATTAAAATGTGCTGCCTTTTCTTTCTTCTCCTTAATGTCGCTGTGTTGCCTTTGAAGTTGGTGACTTAGGGAGTGTGGGTGACTCTGGGGAACATAAGTGAGGTGACTTTGAAATTGAACTCCCCTGTCCTCAAAATATTTCTCTGCTGATTGCAGAACAAGCCCATGCTCCATTCCTGCAGCATTCCTAGTATGTAAGACAAAAGCCACCATACCTGCCAAAGATGATCTTTAAGGTCCCTCCCAACCCAAACTATGATTCTATACAATGAGCGAGAAGAATGAAGGAAGCAACCTCTGAGGAGCTGCTCAGGCATTTTTTATTGAGCCACAAGTTCCCTGCAAACACTGGATTTGTATTCCTTGGAAAGGTGAAGTTCACAGGCAGGTACAGTCAGTGTTGGGACTGAAGCAGTGACACAGTGAGGATGCTCATTTTGTCATTTCCCTGTCCAGTTTTCTCTGCATATGTATTGAAAATATACCTTCCAGCCTTGTACATCCTAACAGATCTGAGAACTGAGCCAGACTCCTGCCATCATTAACAATAATAACCACAGAAAATAAAATATTGGTAAATTCTAATTTCTCAGTTTTGCAGTCGGAATGTACTTGATAGTGGACAAGTGTGTGCAAATACAGCTGACTCCTCCATTAGTTCATTGGTCTTAGAAATGCAGCAGTTACAAACATTGTTTTCTGCCAATACAACTAACATTAATCACAGTCAAAGGGCACTTCAAGAAGCAGAAATGGCACATTGTCAGTTATAAGCATGTAATTCTTAAATACTTAAACTCATTTTTAACAGCTGGCAAAAAATCAACTTAGAAAGGACTTCATAAAGCAAAAAATAAGGAGGAATCAATCACTTTTTAAAATTTTTTTTTGTTCTTTTTGAATCCACCATGTTAGGTTTGATGTTACTTAGTTTAAAACATCAGAGATTTACTTGGTATTCCAAGAAAAAAACTGCATAAGTAGTTTTCTGGTTAAACCAAGCTAGCAGTATTCCCTTTTTTACGTAATAAGACAGTGAGGCTGAGTATGTTTACTTCAAGATTAATTAGCTAATTGAACTTTGTTGCCTTTGTTTTCTGTATTCCTTATTGCTTTTACACCTTTCATGTGCAAATTTATCTTATTCATTACCTTATTTATTTTCCTTCAACAGCTTCTTAAATCTCCCTTATTTTCCAAGGGTGAAAGTTGCCTACATGGTATTTGGAGCTCATCCAGCAAGAAAAGCAACAGTTTTCTACTTGTATAAACCCCTGAATGTAGCATTATTATGATGTACAGACCAATTTCTCTAAATTTCACCCTGGGCTGAGCATCCTAGGGATAAGAGCAAATGAGAACAGTTCTAAGCGATCATTCTATAGCAGAGAAATGGCCCTGGGAATACCTCCTGAACTGGAAATGGCAGTAGCATGTCTCCTGGTGACCAAGCAATCATTCCTTCTAAACTTTCTGCCCACGTAGTGCAAAATGGCAGAACAGTAGCCTGTTCCCTTGGCTAATTGCTACAGATCACCTTAGCAGTGATTTATAGTGGCACATTTAAATGCACACCTCAATTTGTAGAGATAAAAGACTTGGCTACCACCAAGATGTTTTTATGGTGGATCAGGACAATAACTCTGACTCACCCATATCTGTGACATTTCCAAGCTTGTGAATAGTTCAGGAGTTAACATCCTATTCAGTATTTGACAACCAGGGAGTCAAGGCTGACAGTTGCCATCCCTTCGATGTGGTGCCTAAGGCTAGGATTTGTCTCTGGTTTCATTTATTAGTTATATAACCTACATGCTACTTTTGAGCTATTAAAAAAGAGAAAAAAAGAAAAAAAACACACACACACACAAAAGGCAATATAGAGAAAAAGAAATCCTCATCTGGGAATTACCCACAAGGTAGCTACATGCAGTGGACTGATCTACATATGCATGTATTAGTTTTCAATTCAGTGTTCATGCCAGTGAAAACAGGCGATGAAACCTTTTAGGATTATGTAACAATGATAAATGTACTGCAACCATTCCAAGCAAGCACAGGGCCCCTGAGATTTATGGGTTGTTTGTCTCTCTCTCTCTCTCTCTTTTTTTTTTTTTTTTATACCTCTTAACTAGACAAGCTCAGCTGCAGTGCAGCATCTGTATTTTGCAATGTCATTTTTCTTATTTTTATCTTATTCTCTCGCTTGGATGGCCTGATGTCATGTCCAAGTCATAAGGTGATTCTGAATCTTAGAAGCTATCAACCACCACCTGATTCCTGGTTTATTCTCCTAAATTAATAAAAAGTGAGGAAAACAATACATGTAGTCCCATAAACTGTGACAGCCTGAAACCCTCACTCCTGTCATTATTATGGGAGGATCTGAGGCCAGTTCCAGGGGGAACAGTGAGGGCAACAGCAGGGGACATAGAGGTATGAAACTGAGTTAAATAATAGCAAGGCAAATCAAGCAAAGCATGGTTAGGGATGTCACACACACGCTTCTGCTGGCCGCTTCCAGGGCTGCTGGCTGGGAAAACAGCCCTCTTCTCCCGGCGCTTGCCATCGGTGGAGTGCAGCCCTCAGCCTCTGCCAGAGCATCCCCTTTCCTTCATGAACAGGCAGCTTTGCTCTTTGGGGCTGTGAGAGACACCACGGCATCATTTTGAAACTGCTGTGCTGGCAGCCCGTGGCTCTTCTCCTGCCAGATTATGGCAGAGTCACAGGCAGCAGTGTGGAGAAGAAAAGAAAAGGCAGGGGGGTGGGTGAGGTGGGGTGGGGGAAGGGCAATAAAATGAATGAGAGAGGGAAGAGAAAAAGCCTATGAAGCAATGCCTGGTTTTCGTAGGTGAATTAAGTTTCTTCAGCCCAGTGCAGTTGACAGGTGTCATTCCCCTGCGGGATTAGAGGGACTCATTCTTTCAGCAAGTGTCACAGCTCAGCTCTTCTCTTGAGGTGGGCTGATGGCAGGTACTGTCCCACCAGTGGCTGTAAAAACAGTTATTGTATGTGAAAACTAGAGGAGATATTCACCTCGTGAAGGTTTTGTACTAGTTGTTTGAACGTGTGTTCAGTCAGGCTTTGTTCTTTAAAATGAAAACTTTAGAGATAATTTAGTTTACCAGCTGTTCATCAGTGCTTTGGTTGATAATACTCTTAGGGAATACAAAAGTCAGGCTGCCCAGGTTAGTTCCTTTTTCTGTTGTAAAAGAAATAAGATCTAGAAGACAGAGTGAGCAGAGCCAGTCACCTTGCCTTAAAACTGCCTGTCGCAGCAAGATACGGCTGGAAACCAGAAACATTTCAGCTTTGTCAGCAGAAGAACCTATGCATTATCTGTTACTGAAACTAACATTTTTTATTCTACCTAATGATTAAACAAAGATGATAGCAGTAACAGAACACTATCAACTGAAAATAGTCCAAAAATGTAGAGTTGCAAAACTGGGTCTTGATCATCAGTACAGACGTAACTGTTTAAAGAGAAGAGCACGGGACTTCAGCATGATGAAAATGTGAATCAGATTTTCAGTTTCAATTGCTTCATTATTTTGCTTTCTTTTCATCACTGCTACCTATAGATCACGGCTTAAATTTTCGCTCAGGTATTTTTGTGTGTGCAAGTTAATACTAGTACTTTCAAATGGATAAATGGGTTTTCCGCATACTTTCATATAAGTTATCTGTCCTGATGCAGACCTTAATGAAATCATCAGTTTTAGTTTATTTTGCTTTATTCTGTTGTATTGAACAGAAGACTGAATTATCTGAGCTGTTAAAACTCAAACTGGTATATCAGTGTGATTAAAAGTTTACTTTTCTATAGATATAGATGTTACAGATATAGCTATAGATATAATTATACATATAGATACAGCTAAATATACTTAGTCCACACAAACTTCCAAACTGGGATTTCATGGCAACTTATCAAAAATTTATCTTTTTAATAAATACAACTATAAGCACAATTTTAGCATCTTCTTTTCCCAAATATTGTGCTGTTGTGAAATATCAGCGGAGCATTTTCCCCAGAAAACTTGTTTTTCCTGTGAGAAGACTTTGCTTTTTCCTACCTCTGCCCAACACACAGGTGAGACCCACTGGGATGTTCTGTACTCTTCCAACCCTGTCTTCCCTGCTCAGTAAAGGGGAAGTCAAACTGAAATTGTCAATAATCAAAAGTCTGTGTAGGATTATAGCTATGACATGATTGATTCTCTTAACTCTCCTAATATTTCAGTATGTCTCATTTTCCCCTAGAGCTCTAAAACACACATGCTACAGTATGTGTGGTTTAGATATATTTATATATATTATGTAAATATATTTAAAGTACACACCTAAAATGAAGAGACTGTGAAATACAAAGGATCAGCTTAAGCTGAAGCATTTTTTTTCTTATACAACACAAACAAGAATATGTTTAGCTTGAGCTTATATCATGTACTTGAAAAGAATTAATATAATTTAATTCAGCTCCATGAAATAGCTTGGCTAGTTATTTCAATTCACTAACAATTCTGTCTGAAATGTGCTCTGGTGATTATCCACGTGTTCTGACACATATTTGGCAGCCCATCTGTGCCATGACCTGCAGCTCAGTCTGACAGTTTTAATGGTATGTGGCTAGTTGCTTCTAGTTAATTTAGACTGTTTTTCATGCCATTGCCTACAAGTCTAAACACTGCATACCATATGTAGACAAAAAAAGATTAACAAAAATCCCTCACAGCCAAGCACATCTTTTTTAAATAGCAGTCTGTGAAAGTGGTGGTCTATGGAAAGTGAGTTTTTAGCAGAGTAAGGCAACATGGCTCTAAGCCACATTATAATGGCATTGTTCCAGTCTCTTTAGAACCGTCAGTCTGATATGTATGACAAGGTAATTTGCATAATTTTGTAGTGATGTTGCATACAGCTTGGTTTTTAATGAAATAAAAGAGAGTTCTTATTTCATAAGCTAGTTTTTCCCTGAGAAGGAAAGCAGCCAACTCAGCAAGCAGCACCCTTATACGATGAATGTAGGATTGCACTGGCAGCCTTCACGCCTGCATTATGGTAGCTCGAATTCTGTACAGTTCTAATAGCCTGGGCTTGGGGGGAAAATGAGGGCTGGTTCAAAATGCAAGTGCTGTCCACAAGAAAACTTCTGTTTGTGGAAGAGTTTGAAACAAAACCTATGTACAGGCAAACACAGGAAATGTGAGGTTTGGGAAGGCTGCCTTCTCCCTGCTTTTGCCCGTGCTGGGTTCCAAATATGTTTCTTTTGGTTTGCTGTGGTCATCTCTCCATTGAAAGCAGAAGACGGCAGCTGAATCACAACAACCATAGAATGTTCCCAGAGAAGCAAACCAGTGGGGAAGATCATTCATAGCAAAGGGTGTGAATAAGGGCAGAAAGAAAACAAACAGTAGTTATGATGAGGCACTACAGAAGTCAAACATAGTGGAAATATTTGGTATTTGTGCTGAAACTTCTTGGTTTTGCTTCAGCCTCAAAAGAAAACATTCCCACAAGAAAAAATAGCAACATTGACAGAACAAAGGGGGTGGTGGTGGTGGAAATGATTTAGCTGAAGTCAATTTTACATCCAATATTTTAGACGGGGATTTTGAACAGCCCATATTTATATATTATAGGTACTGCAGAGCAAACGTATAATCAGTGAAGCAGTTTATCTATAGTTTTCAGGTATTATAAGTGCCTCAATGTGTTCAGCATAATTCAGCTTAGATAGCAGAAACACTTTACAAAATAATTCCATTCCACCACGTATCTCCAACACTGGGAGGATACGAGGGACTTTTCCAGAAATCTCGTAGGCATGTTTTAAAATGGGTCCTACCCTGGGCTCATCTCAGAGTCTGCACATATGCAAATAATTTAAGCCTTGTTTACATTACTGAGCTAGAAAATGCTTATAACACATCTTACCACTGAGAGTCATGCAAGCGTTGTGAATTGGAAGACATGTGACACAATTATACATGCAGACAGGTATTCTTTAGATATTCATGGACAGCTATGCAGCAAGATTAATTTAAAGCCTACAGTGCTTTGTCTTACAGATCTCAGCCAGGTGCTGGGAAAGCAGTTGTCAGGAAGTGGGAACACACTTTTTTGAAGAAAATTCAGGTATAAACAAAAATTGTCAAGAAAAGGGATTCTTTTGGTGGCCAGATAGTCTTTGAAAATCCCTCATGCTAAGTGGCTTCACTATGGTGCATGTCTGACTACATACTTGTATTTGAAAAATAAATGTAGGAAATTAGATTTTGGCTGCATTGAAAATGTTATGGTAGTACTTGTTTCCTAATTTTTGTTTCAGCCTAAGTACACAAATCCATACAGTGTAGTGGAAATTCAGCAGCCATATAGTTATCAACACTAGAAAACTTTCCATGAGCATGGCAGAGTATAAAAGAATCAGAATTTGCAAACACTTCTGCACAGTGTATGGGTTTTCTAGTCTAAATATAGCCAATCCTCCAATGCCACACCTTGAAAGTGTGAATAAGCACTGAAATTAATCAGAAATTCCAGGCTAGATTTAAGCTTTTCATAGATAATGAGATAAATGCCTTAAAATACTGGATGAAAAACAATTGTCACAGCAGCCTGCCTATGTAGGCTTTGCCCTCAATAGAGCCCTAGTGCCTGCAGCTCCCCATTCACAGCACCTAATTTTGGAACGAAAGGATGGGAGTATTGGGACATTAAGCAGACCATTTGGGGTCTGGGTTTTCTGGCATGCCTCTGAGACACAGGTCTTCTTGAGAGTCTCTTCTGGTGCCTTGGAGACACAGGGGTAATTTTCATGCTTTACCTATCCAGGGCAGTAAGTTGACTTCCTGCACACCACATTGGGAGTCTGACAGCCAAACCCAGCTCAGAGAGTCTTAAATCAAACCCAGCTCAGAGAGTCTTAAATGACTCGTATGGTGTTGAGCGTTGCC
The DNA here is from genome assembly GCF_017639655.2 of Falco naumanni. Lineage (NCBI taxonomy): Eukaryota > Metazoa > Chordata > Aves > Falconiformes > Falconidae > Falco > Falco naumanni. The sequence goes on from NC_054054.1 coordinate 56,411,629, forward strand.
AGCCAAAGGATGGTGAAGCTACTTCCCATGAAAGAAAGTGGAGGAGGAGCTGAGATGAGTGCTGGAGGGTTTGGTTTCTTGTTCTTACCACTGTTAGAGAAACAGCGAGAGCTGGTTCACCACTGAAGATAAACAGGACCTCCTCACCTAGCAGCAGTAATGCAATCCCACCCCCAGCATCAGGCTCTAGCCTGGCTTTCCAAGGCTGTGGCTGAGACAAAATTGGAGTGTCAAAATGGCAGTGGAGCCTGCTTGCTAATAGCCGATGCTTGGCAATGACTACTTTGTCTGTGCCCAAAGGTAGCCCTGGCCGTTGTGGTGGCGTATAGGAGCCAAAGGACCCTCCAGGCATTCTGCTATTTTGCCCCCTTCTTCCATTTCTTGTATCATGGAGGAGTGCTGCAACACTGTATGCCTTCTTGCATACAAGCATATGCTTCAAAAGCCTTGAGAGAAGTCTCATTAGGATCACACAGACAAGGAGACACTGTCTTTCCTAAGCATAGATGTAATAAGGTTGGAGAATCTAGTTCTTTACACTGTAAAGCCTTTGCAAGTGCTGACTTCCATATATCCCTGCTTTCTGTAGTTTTATGTGGATTTGCAGTTCTCTACAAATAACAATAGAATATGTCAGTGCAAATATTTGCCTTAATTTTGCATCCAGCATGAATTAGGGAGACTATGACATACCCAGATCTTAATTCCCAGCTCTGGTTTCTTTAATTAGAATTTGCCTGCTGCAGTGCATTAAAAACACCCCACCCAATCAAATGTATGTATTATTCCAGAAATAGGAAGATAATGTAGATATGTTTTAAACCAAAGTGAATTGTAGCTTAAATGAAAAGCAAAAAATTAATTACACTGAGCACAGTTTCAAGCTGAGTATTTATAATTTTTCAGTTATTTTATGATATTATTCTGCATTAATTCTTTTTCTAATTTAGAACAGCTATATTTCTGCAGTCTTTAGGATTAGCAAATGTTGAGTTTTCAAAGTTGCTGCAAGTGATTGTTGCTGGAGTCCTAGGCAGGCATTCTGAATAAAAAGCAAGTGAGGAAGGAGGAATGAGCTTCAGCTTCCTCAAGAACCAAGAATTTCAAGCATTTCATCCAATTCGGGTCAGTGGGCTATTAGTAATTAAACATATATGTTTCCTCCATTGTCTACTTGTCTCTTAAGTGTCTAGAGTGGCCAGGACATGATAAAAAATAATACTTTGTGTGTTTGGAAAAAGTAAGTAACACTACTCAATTTTCCTTGTCTGCTTTCTTATCATGGCAATACAACAATGTACCTGCATTCAATAACTCCCATCTAATGAAAAAAAAAAATACTTTTTTTGTCAATCAATGTGGTAAATTCTAATGGTGTCTCTCCTTTCTTCAGTAATTCATCTGACCTTGCAGAGGGTACCCTGTCCTGCACTTGTTTAAACTGTTCTCTGTTTGGATTTTCTCATCTAGGAGGTCAAGGCTACACTGATACCTATCTGCAGGCTGTATGATCGGAACAGGCTATAAAAAGGTAATACAGATACATTTAGAAGAACCACAACTTTTTGCAAAGACTGCTAAAATAAAAAGATGTCTGCTATTCATAACTTAGTCTTAGACTCTGATCCCTGCACCTAGGAAGAACTTCAGTTCTTCAGATCCTCACTTGCTTGCCCTGTGTCCCTTGAGGTCAGAGAAGATATTAGTTAAGCTTCTCTTCCAGCTGTCACACAACTGGTCTCTCCTTTCACCCCCAGAGCAAAGATGTGCACTGTACATCTTTTATCATTCCCTTAGCTCCTACATGCCTGCTGGAACTGCAAGAAAATCTAAAGGGTTGAGGTGGCATTAAATGCCTACTCTGGCTTTCCTGGACAGGAATTGTCCTCATGAAAATTCTTGCAGCACTTTCTCATTTTTTGGACAACAGATTAACTATTAATTTACAGTAATTGTGCGAAATAAGCAGCCTGTTGTAGCCAGTGAAGCTGAGAATTTAGGGTCAAATTATCCATGGAAATAGCTCTCAGTAGACCTATATTAAGAGAGAATTTGTCTTTTAGTTTTTAGGTAATGTGATATTTCTGTGAATTTTATAATTAGAGAGGATGCAAACTTGTTACTAAATCACTCGATTGACAAGGTTTCTGTACAAATGCTAATGGCTTCATCTCTCCTACCTGTTGTAGAATAGCACTAATGTCTTTTTTTTCTCGCCATAAAACAAAGGCTCCATGAAACTGTCTCATGGTTATAGACTGCAACTTAATAAATTTGAGTACACAAGGAGATAACTTGCGCCCTTTAATAGAATATCCATCAAGCTTCTGCTGCAAATTATATCTGCTGTTATTTGGTGGTTTGGGGATGTGGTATAGCAAAGCATTAGGCAAGCTGTTGAAATGATGGTCATGGCTTTGTGAGAAATATTGTATGTCAAGGTGTGAAGACTAATCATGTGACAACTTCATGATGAATTCTCTGTGAGTATTCTCCTTTCTCCCAGGAGAGCTTCTTCTTTCATGTTTAGGAGGTGTGGTATTTTTGTAAAATGTGTGATTAATCAGGGAACACAATGTAATTGAAATACTTATCACAGTTGCTTATTCAGGTACCAACATTTCTGCTACAGTATCCATTGCTTAAATAGCTTTGTGACTGTGGATTTTGAATCCATATTAATCAAATTACCCAGAAACAGTCCCAAAATAAGTTGGTATGGACAGTTCCCTAAACCAAAGCAGACTACCATTACAGTTAGTAAAGCTTCTGAGGGGAAATTAGCAATGGCAACACAATTGCAAATTACAACTCAGTTGTATCAGGATTCATGATTTTTCTTCAATTTTTTAAAGCAAGTACTTTTTTAAAATATTTTTTTTAATCCTTCCTTCCCATCGTCTGGGACTTGCATGTTTGATTTAAATGTTCTGGGATAACCCACCATGCTGAAATGCATGGCAGTAAAACAGCTTGATGGCATTATCCTATCCTGCATTACTTTCTCTGAAGATGACAATTGCTGACATTTTCTGAGTCTGTTATTTGTGCTGAGGTGCTTGGAACTGATGTGAGGTTTGGCAACATTGAACCTGAAAGAAGGAAGGTGGGCACTAGGTATAAGATATTTCCAGAATGAATCAATTGAATGTGGAAACCTGTGGTGATCAAAAAACCTCTTTTCCTTCCAAATCCATCCTTTGGTGGAAAGGAGGCCTCTTACATCACATGCAAATAACCCCAGAAGGAGCACGCTTGGCATGGCACTGCCACACACAAAGTAGCTCCGCCAAACCCACTACACTTAAAAGTTCCCCTTCACACCAACATGTATAAAAATAGGGAGCAGAAGAACCCTTAAGTGTACTCACAACTAAAATGAATTGAAACTGTGTCACTGGAAGTAGTTCTCTTGTGGATGAGTCCGAAGTAGCTTTTTTCCACAATGGATTTCTGTGGCACTCATTTCTTGGCTTTCCCACACACACCATCTGCCTTGTGCTATAGTTGTCTCATGATTATGGAGTCACATGCTGACTGGGCAAAAAAGGGAAACAAAGGAGTTTAAAAATCAGAGTGAGATACTCTCTATCCAATGTATTTCTAGTTGGAACATAACATTTTTGTCTAGTGGGTCAGTTGCTTGGATTTTGTTAACAGTCATAATGGAATGGAGCAATCTAGGAGTTTCAGGGACTCTCAATTTCGCCTGCCCTTGCTTTCATGTAGCAAGATGAAAATATACTTTTTCTTTTGTCCTTCCTATTGCAGCTTTAGAAGTAGGGTGGATTTTAACCCTGAGAGGGAACAAAATCTTGTGTGGACTTTAAGGGGAAAAGAAATTGTCATGCACATTGGTGCATGAATCATATAGTTCAGCTACAATAAACAAACTGTTCTCTCAGTGGCAAGTTTTTGTTAGTAGTAATAATTAGTGATGATAATCTGGAATGATAATGTATCATGCCTTCCCTCACAGGATATCAAATTACTCTGTACTTTAACTGCTGAAATATTACATATCCTTGCTGCTTAAGTAAAGTATGTTTTCTTTTGCCCATTTCTCAGAAAAGAAGTAATTATTTTTTTTTTTCAGTAGAGCAGAACTGTAATTTCCAAACGCCCAGAACCTCTGAACAATAAGGCTGAAAGACAGAGGAGGTTCACACCTAGAACTCAAGCTTTCTGGGCATGCAGCTCACGTGTTGATACAGGCTACCTAACATTTGTTTCCATTCCAAGTACAGTACTTCTCCCTGTCAGCTCTCTGCTACCATGCAAGTCCATGCTTGTTTAACATGTGCTTTATTCTTTTTCTCCACTGAGATATTGACCAATACTACTGAGCAATCAGCTGCCTTTCATCTTTCCTCAAAGAAAGCTAAACTTTGACGCTTTCTGATGAGAAGAAAACAGCTGTGACCTATTATTGTACTTGTCACTGACACAGGGTGCATAGAAGAGAAATTCTTTTGTGTTTTTCCTGATTTTTATGTCCATTCAGGTTTTCTGGACTTTATGCTGTAGTGAATTCTTGTGATTTTGAAACATGTTTATTCCCAGTGGCAATAGGATCTTGTAGATAAATTTGATTGACAATGCTATTGCTTAGACTGTTGGACTGGTTTCATCCTAATTAATTTTAATCATTGTACTGATGATTTTCTCTCTTCTGGGTGTCAACGTATTCAAGTATGTGATGGCTGTACGATCCTTGGGTTTGAGGTACATTCCTGGAAGGCAACCTTATGAATCCTATCAGAAGAGTTCTTAAAATAGGCAACAAACTGATCGTTTGGGTTATCTTTCAAACTATGCCTATATAAATGGTTGCACAATTATTCTGACCAATTGTTTAGAATCAGTTTATAGATACAAGGATATTTTATAGATTTACTTGGGTGAAACCGGAATTGAGTTCAAAGTAGGTTTAAAAATCCTAGCTAGTCTAGTAATGTAACCTGAAAGAAAAACATTCTAGAATGTCACTATTATTAGAATAAATATAGAAACAATGAGAAAGCTCTTACAAAAGAAAAAAAAAAAAAAAAAAGCCTTGGGGGAAGTGGAGATTGTTGGTTTAAGCTTAGTTTTGTAGCCACTGACTGTATGAGTCAATATAATTTCCAGGTAGATGACTAATAAGAAATCCTGTTTTACCCAGAAGTGTCAATAACAGCACTATTTTTATTTGGCAAATGAAAGGTCAAATTCATAGATTTTTGTGAAATGTTAAAAAAACTGACTGCATATGGATATCTGCTTGCAACTTTAACCTGCCTTCATACTGAAGAAATATTTACTTACAGAATATCTCAATTACATTGATGTTCATTACTATTACTTCTGAACTTTGACATTGCCAGAGTTACCTTGATTGTAGAAAGGAGATTTTTGACGCTACAGATGATACACTACAGCAACTAAGTGCCTTGTTATAATTTAAAATGTCTTGGAAAATGTTACATGTATAAAAGGAAAGGGGGAAAAAAAGGAAAAATATAAACAAGGGAACAAATAATAGATGGCTCTTGGTAGAAACAATTACAATTAACAATTTCCTAAAGATTTTATGAGAAAACTACTTTTTAACAATAATTAAAAAAATTATAGTCAGCAATTTATGCAAATATTTATACATAATTTAATGAACATCGTTTAATGTTTTGGATAAAGAGTAAAAATATTTTCACTGAAGGAGAAAACATACACCTCTGACATTAGCAGGAACAGTTTGCATACCCACCCCCCTTAACAGCAATTTTGGTTTGCATTGAGACCACTCGTGCTTTATATTCAGGGACCGTACAACAAGGACTACTGAGATATAATATTCACTCTAGAAATGCATTTGGGTTGTCTCTTGTGAACAGGCACAGGCAGTTTATTTTGCATGGTTCTGGGTTTTGTTCGTCAGCTCCACTGAGGCACAGTGGAAAGCAAATATCCTCAGGGACTCAGTGCCACCCCAGCTTCATGGCCATGATTTAATGAATATTTCTGGTGAAGGGCTGTTGGTGGAGAACTGCTTATAGAGAACATATTGCTGTGCTGTAATCACTTTGCAGTTCTTTCCTTTCTTCTGATCCATATGATGATGTTCTGACCAGTTCTGTTCCGACCAGTTCTGTTCCGACAAGTTGTGTTGGATGTCACACAGCAGGCTAAGGAGCAAACAAAATTTCTTCAACATCAATCTTTTATATTTTAGTTCTCTATGTAATCATTTAGACTTGCAGGATAATTTGCAGTTCAGCTGCATTATATCACATGTTGGTGCTGCTGTTGGTAATGAGAGTTGGGCACACTTCTGATAGCAACTATGAGTCCAGGTAAGATTAGTATCACCTTTGGCAGTGGGTAAAAGGGGATGACTAACAAATAAACACAGATTAAAAATGTACAGGTCCTGGTCCTAAATACTGCTCCAAACTCCAGCAGTGTGCAGCTGAGGGTCTGCCTGAGCTAGAAGAAACTTTTGAACATCCTCAACAGACTTCTTTTCCATGAGTTTGGTTTCCACTTGAACCATGTGAAGTTTTAATATCCACAGCCTTCTGTGGCATGGAGACCCACAGTTTACTTACATAATACATGAAGTTCTTGTTTTCTTTAAACTGCATATATGTTAGCTTCTCTGGATGACTTCTAGTTCATATCTTGTAAGAGGCAATGAACAAATGCTCCCTCTTTGCCCTTGTCATGCCACTCATTATTTTTCAGGTGTCATGGGTGTTACATATCTGTTATAGTCTCTTTCCCTTACTCATGATACCTAGTCTGTTTTGTAATTGATCCCATGGGGACTGACCTACAGCTTTTACCATGCTTGCTGGCCTTATCGAAAGCCTTTCCAGCTCTATTAAGTACTTTTTGAGATGGGTTAACCAGGATTCCATGCAGTATCCACACTTAGGATCCACACTGTGACATAATTATATTATTTATTTATCAGTAATTACTGACATTCAGTTTTCTCTTCTGACTGTTTCTTAGAACTCACCTGATGCTTTCATAGAGACACTTCTTTTTGAAAACCCCAAGAGTTAGAAAGGTCAGAGATGAGTTTATATTACATTTTCTTGATTTTGTGATCTGTCTGCAGTTAGTATAATTTAATGTTTCCATCCTTTACCTAGTTAAACCTACCAGAGTGCAAGGAAAACATGGATTTATGAACAGGGTGCAAGGAAGAATAAAATGAAAGTCAGACGTCATAGCTTTCAGAAATGGAGTAAACATTTCAGAGATGTCACTATATTTTATTTGAATATTTTAAATGATTTTTTAAATTGTAATAAGCTGACCTTTAAACAAACAAAAGAAACTATCTTATTTTGATTCAAAACAAGTAATAGTATGTTTGCTAAGAGGTACTGCTACTTATTTAGAAGGATGCAGTTTCCTATTTTTAAAACTTAGAAAGTCTAAATGATGTCAGTTGAGCAGTCCTGTTCTGCAGAAGACGGGTGTCATGGTTTAATTCCAGCTGGGAACTAAGCACCCCACAGCTGCTTGCTCACTCGCCTCCGGTGGGATGGGGATGAGAATTGGAAGGGTGAAAGTGAGAAAACTCATGGGTTGAGATAAAGACAGTTTAATAATTGAAATATGATGATGATAGTAATAATAATAATAATTGGTATTGAAAAGGAAAAAAACAAATAAAAAGAAATAAAATTCCAAGAAAGACAAGTGATACAACTGAAATCAATTGCTTACTATCAACATACTGATGCCCAGCCAGTCCCCAGGCAGCAGTAGTCCTCCCTGCCTTCCCCCCAGCATGCTGAGCATGATGTATGGAATGTCCCTTTGACCAGCTGGGGTCAGCTGTCCCGGCTGTGCCCCCTCCCAGCTTCTTGTGCCCCCCCCCCGCCTGCTCCCTGCTGTGGCGGGGTGAGGGGCAGAAAAGGGTTCGGCTCTGTGTCAGCACCGCTCTGCAGTAACGAAAATATCCCTTGAGTTACCAACACTTTCCAGCAGTAGCCCCTTACCAGCTATGTGAAGAAATTTAACTCTATCCCAGCCAAAACCAGCACAACAGGGTTGTGAAAAATAAGAACACCATTTTCAACTGGCTAGACAGAAATCAGGAAAACATTTTTAAAACCTGGCAAATTTCATCTCAGAAGAATCAAGGAGCCTTAAGATACCTGACAAGGGTAAATCTGAAATATACCTCCAAAGAGCAGAATGTAACAAACTCATTCCTTCAGTGGAGTACTATTATACCTTTTGTACATTTGTAGTGTACTTTCCGACAGGCATTAATACTTTCTATTGATAAAAACTCTGTGGCATCATTGTAAATGGCTGTAAAAGTTAGTCAAACTGTGTTTGACTGCCTCTTGCTTGACAAAAAGGCGCTTACTTTGAAACCTGTTCTTGTGCTCTATGAAATGCAGCTGTATGAGTTTCACAATGCCTTTTAAGTTACAATATTGTAAATAAAATATCTTAAGGAACACAGTTGAAAAAATTAATAGTTGATAACATTGTTTAAAGAATGCATTCATTTTCTTGGCTTGCAAATTATGTACTCTGATTTCTATACTTAAGACACTCATGACTGCCACTATACAAATCCAGCTGACAACTTCCTACAGAAAAAACCCAATTGTATCTATTTTTATTGGCACAAATTTCTTTTTTGTATTCAGAGTTGACTTATCATATTTCCTTAAAAAAAAAACCCATGATTTACCGTATGTTTTCATTTGTTTTTTTGGGGTGGTGTTTGGGTTTGGTTTTTTTTCCCATTCTATACAATGCATCCTGCTTATAGTGATATGCTCATTATTATTCTGGAAGAGAACTTCCCATTTGTACCATCACCCATTCTGACAGTGCTTCACTGGCTCTTAGAGGTCTCATTTCCATCCTCTAGGGCTCATATCAGTGACAATTATCCAACTCCTGGCTGTTACATTAGAAAGAAAAATAAAGCACATGTTTATAATGACAGCAAAGCAATTAATAACACTTTTCCAATGAAAAAGCCCACAGAGCAGGATGAGAAAATGGACACCAGATTTTTAGCTAAATTTACTGACATCAGAATGATGATTGCAGCTGGGCTTCTGGGTAAAATTTAGCAATATTCTTGACAACAGCTGAGGACAGATCAGCTTGTGACATCCAGAAAGAGACAGAGGCTATTTTTGATTATTTAGTGATGCCAGATTTAAAACACATTGTATCAGTCATCTTCACGGTTTTGTGAAAAGTGCAGAATCCTGACAGTCACAGGAAAGCTAGGTCATTCTCTTAATGCTGCAAGACTTTTTCAGCAAAACAAATGTTCTCAAAATGCTGAAAAGTATGTTGAGCTGCCAGAATGGATCATTTAGAGCCTGTTTGCATGGTTTTAATGGTATGAAATATTCTTGTAACTCATCACAGTGGTATGAAAGCATAGTTTGTGGTTGTACTGAATCATTAAACTGAAAGTAAATCAATGAAGAAAGGTGACCTTATTAGTTGTTAAACAACATTTCACCTAATAATCACCTAATTTAATTTTCCTTGGTAAATTAGTATACTTTTTGTGCCTGTTTAGATGCTTTCATCATTTATCTGGTATTCAGTTTCAATGAAATCCCAAGGACTAGCCTATAGTTGAAGTACAGTTAGATCCAAATTCAAGAATATGTAATTATCAGTAAGCTCCTGACTCTGCTTGGTGGGTTTGTTTTTTTTTCAGTTTTAACAATTTGGCAGTTGGCAAACGCTTAAGATAAAACTTTGGTTTTGATATTTCGCACTTATAGATAAAATCACTTATTAAAAGTGTAAATGGGTGTAAAGATGTAAAAAATGTAGATGAAAAGCATGCTATCTTTTAACTTCATGTAAGGCTCTAGAATTTCATTGGGTTATAATAATTTCATTTTACTAATAATCTCTTTTTCACAAAAAAGCTATTACTCAAGAAATGTCCCAGGTGTCTAGCTAATGCAATTCTTAGTGCTTAATAGAATCTGATTGTGTCACAGATCAGCAACCAAAACCTGCAAAGCCTAACAAAGGAAACAAAGCAATGTAGTACTTGATATTTTCCTAAATCTAAAAATAGAACAGTCCATCTGAGAGAGCACACCTCCATGGTATGTGACACATTTGTTCCACTTCTAATAAATATTTGATTATGACTTGTGCTATACATTGTTTGTATGGTATCTCCTGCAGTTTTTATATCAGAAAAATACTGCTAATTTAAGATCTATTATGTGAAAGAAACCATTTTTAAAGAAAAACATGTTCATACGTTAGCTATGATGAGTGGCATTGAACAGTTCCTTTGAGATCTATGCTTTGATAATTTCTGGATCAATTTTATGAGATCATTTTCAATCCTAGTGTTCCTGTGTGTTGAAAATAACACCTCATTCTGAGCGTGAATTTTTAGAATTTCTGAGCATTTTGAAACTCTGGTTTAGGAAATATTTCACAAACTGATTGTTTATAGTTTTTGTGGAAGAACATGTGCTAACACAGGAATCCAGGTATGAAATTTCTAGTGAAAACATGCAACTGTGCAATAGAACCATATAGATCACATTAAATTCTTAGTAATCTTTATTTTTTACTTTTAAAGCAGGAAAAGTTCACAGATCACTACTTAGATTTTTCATGAAATTGCCATTAAACACATAGCAAATAGCCTGTGTTAAGATCCTGTTTGTTTATCACAGCGTTCAAGGTAATTTAATAACCAAAACTTGCCCAAAATACTCCGATGCACTCCAGCAGTTTATATTTTCTTTTAAACTGTTTCAGCATGCTGTAAACTGTACTAAGCACATCAGAATATCCTATCAGACCAGTAAAATCAAGTGGGTTTTGCATTTCATAAGATCCATGCTTATAATTATAAACTATTGAAAACAGTTGTAAGTTTTTGTAGTGGTAATGGAAGACAATTTCAGAGTCTGTGTTTTTTCAAATTTATTGATTAGAAAACAAATAACCCCCAAATGGAGCACAATACTAGAAAATGACTGGCAGCCTGCTGGGCTACAGCTGTGCTTTCTACATCAAAGTTACTATATTTTTCAGGTTCCCTTGTAGTTCAGCTTTAGAGGAAGAGCATGGGGCACATAAAGGCTCTGAAGGCTCCCACATCAGACTAAGGGATCCTAGCCATTTCTGGAGGATGGCCATGATACAGAGATAAGTTTGTGCAACTGATGTTAAGGAAAGCTTTATGCTTTGCCAGTGGCGATGGAAAACCCTCCCAGATAACACTCATTCCAAATGGCACCTCTCCTACGTGACAGTTCTACTTTATGATATCCCTGTTACTACATGACAAACTTGAAACATTGACCGTTTTCAGTGTTTCCCCTTTTCTCTTCTGGGTTTATATTTTAGTTCCCAAGGACTATTTTTGAAGTCAGCACCCTAGCTTAATGAAAATGAGAACCTATGGTAACTTTATAAAAGCTACAATACTGTGTATCTCTGCAGCTTCAGTGATCATGAGTCATCATGCTGCTATTCCTGGGTGACTGTCACGTTTATGCTCAGAACAGTCCCTTGTTTATGCCACTATTTATTTGTATTATATTTTATACAATGGCAGAAATGGTTTCCCAGCTCTTTGTACAGTTCCAAAAAGATTTCAAAAAATAAATTTAAAGAGAACAATTGTTAAAAAAAGAAAGGTATCTATTGTAAAAGATTGTTTAAATATCTTCTGCAGAGGGAAAGATGTGGGAAAATTACAAAAAAAAAAAAAAAAAAGCAAGGCAAACAGGTGTGTCTCCTATGCTTTTACAGTTACTTTTCTCAACATTTTCTGACAATAAATTTTGTCGTAGTACAACTGGGAACTTTGTTGTTGCATTTAGTAATTTAAATAATCAGCATAGGATTTCTAAAATTGAATTTGTTCTTAGATAACTTGAACTGACTGGAAATCTGAAGTTGTAAGCCATAAGATCAAGTGTGTATCTCATTTCCTACGTAAGAATTTTAAATAGGATCCTCCTTTTGAAGATATTCTGCTGAGCATGTAGTAACAACTCATCCCTGTGATGTGTATTAATCTACTCTCCACATCAACAGCTTAGATTTTTGTCATTACTTTCATTCTCTGTATCAATGACTCCCTTATGCTCCCTAGGATCATGCAAGTGTATTTTCTCTCTTCTAGGTAAAAATACTGTGGAGCTGAACCTATTTTGAGCAAAGAGCTGGACCTGATAGTCTCTAGTGCTCCCTTCTAGTTTAAATTATTTTCTGACTTGAGACACAAAGGTGTAGTCTATCTTTGAAGTATTTTGCTATCAAAAATCTGGGGATTACCTTTTCTTATTGAACCATCTTTCCCACTCATTTCCTTTGCTTTTCTTTCCTTCCATTCCACACACAGAGAAATATTGCTAATGAAATAACAATTATGCAGGTATTTGGACAAAGGTGGCATTTGTTCATTCGGCAAACTTAACAACAGCTAACCTTAATGAGAAACTTGTACTTAGACATATCGCAATTACTACATTTCTACTTTATTCTAACCAGGTTGCTGAAGACCATTGTCAAATATGTCAGTTGTACCAATTGATAGGTCTTGTTAAAGGTATTTTCTTTCTTTCAGTTGCACATGAATCTGTAAATCTCTGTAGATTGATCTATTTCTCTACTGTTGTTACTTCTTGATTTTAAAATTTATTTATTTAGTTTTCTTTATGTCAATTGTTCACTTACTCTTTCTGTTTATTTTAAACATCTCTGTATCTATGTTCATCCTACTGAACTCACCACTGCGCGTCAGTTGTCAGGTTGGGGTACTGTGGTTCCAGTAGCACTGGACCATGCCTACCCTGTCACGTTGGACCATGTCTACATAGAGATTGAAGTATAACACTGCTTTGGTTTCAGGGCATTGCTCTGAAAGTAGTACCAGTTTGAAGTATCTGACCTACAAAGTAAATATAGATAGAAAGTCACATAAAGTTTGAAGTGAACTTTGCTGAAAATGAGGGTATTAAAAGAAAGATCACTGCAAAAATCCTGATTTTTACTGAACACCATCTTTTTGACTCTTTTTCCTCAACTAATTCTCTTTTCTTTGTTTCAAAACAAACTTTTTGATGCATTTTCAACATAAACGAAAATATTTTTATTGTGTTAGGAGTTGCTCTTTATTTTCAGAAACACTGGGGTAAACACTTCTAATTAATTGCTACTTGTTGAGGTGTTGTGTTTGTTTGTTTGTTTTCTAATAGTCTTTTCATACTTCTACACTCTGGTTTTGATTTTCATTCACTGAAATATATTATCCTTGTATCTGTGTGTTTTCTTTATAATGTGAGTTAGAGATGGTGCTTTTAAAAATGTACTTGCAAATTTCTCTTCAATTTTCTTTCTGTCCCACATTATGTCTTATTTTGTAGTAAACAAATGACTCAATCATTGCAAATGTACTGCAATGTTTATATCTTAATCAGAATCTGAACATTGCTACCAAAAATTCATTTTGACTGTATTTATGTCTTAGGTTTACATTTTCTTTCTTTTGTTTTTCCCCCTCTCTGGAAGATGTAAAGCTTTTTAAATCAAAGTGGAAAGTTACACTTTCATGCTCTTCTGAAAGGATTAATCTATATTTTCAGATATTCTTTCAATAACTGGAAATAAGGGATGTAGTTTAACCATAGTTCCAAGCTCTTAATACTTTTATCAACCTGTTTGAGGAACTACACATGTTCGTAAAAGAAACGTAAAATGAACACAGAGACTCTCTAGATTTTCTTGATGTCCCAGAGACTATATACACTTAATGTACCATATATATCAAAATAGTTAAAAAAAATATATCTGATTTGGTACAAATGCATATTGAAGTAGTTGTATCAGACTGTATACGCAGAAGGTCATCAAACTGGCAATCAAAAAGAGCAAATTTTAGATTAAAGTCTATAGTTTTGTGGAAATGCAGGAACGAACCCAATTACTTTTCAGAATTGTCTTAAATCACAGGCAATAACTGTTGCATGAAAATGTAGTATCATATTAGCATATAACTCTTAATGAATGAACTGGGTATCATTTTGGGGAAAGTAAATAGTATGTCTCGTCCCTCTAAGGCACAAGGTACAGAAAAGACCTAGTAAGTCCTTTAACATATTCACCATTGACCTTTGGAAATTTTCCTGCAGAACAGTAAAAAAGACATTTTTAGAAGTTCGGAAAATTTTAGATCTCTTTTTCTTACATCCATTTATAGTCCTTAATGAAATTCCCCACACTAAATCATTCTTGTTTCTCTTTTTCTATAATAAACTATGGTTACAATCAAACCAGGGGACCCATGAATGCTTTTCATGTCCTGAGAGCAGGTGAGTGCTTTAGTGGCATCCTACCTCATCTCAGAGTCATATCTGGGGGGAAATTATCCCTTCTCCACATCTTCCTTTCCACGATCAGTGACGTGGACCAGAAGGGAGGCATGTCCCCATTTGTACATATACCGAAGTCCCTTTTAGCTGTCATGTTGATCAGCTACACTTATTTACCTGCCCACCAGACCCAAAATTTTACAATTCCCATGACACTTGCACAGTCCCAAGCCACCCCAAGACTATTTTTTGCTTCATATTTCTAGTTGCAAACTCAGTAACTGCTCTGGTCATTGTGGCACCAGAATTGTAGTTAGGGGACTATTTTAATCCATGTTAATTTAAGTACATTTTGAAAAAAGAGCCCTGAAATGCACTGGGCAAGGGGCTTTTGCCTCATTATTTAGCAAACTGATGTCTAATTTGACATCGCTTCTAAGCTGTGGCCAATGTGAAAATCGATTCCTCTACAATAATCTCCAATTTGTTTTTTACAGAATAAGTTTCTAATCTTTGTCATTTCCCTGTGTCATCTCTTTGTCTGGGTAGGTGCTTAATTTCCGATGTTAAGGACACAAAAATCCGTATTTAATTTTTCTTCTTTTTCCAAATATTGCATGTAATATTGAAATAGTTTCGTTTCTATTTCTATGGACTTTTGATAGCAGTAAAGAAAGGCTTTAGTTTTTCAGTTTCATAAAAAAAATGAAATGCAATAGTGTCTTTGTCAGCCATGCAATGTGACCACAGAATGGTTGTGGTAATAGTAAAGAGTCACACTTCATGACTTCTACTCTGCTTAGATAAATATGATATCTTCAATGGAATTTAACGAACAATAAGAAGGTTACATGTGCATCTGTCTGTGTAAGTCACAACTGAAACAGAAGATATACAGACTGACTCAAACCCGGTGCATACTTTCATTACAAATTAGAATGAACCTTGGGTTTTATTTTCTTCTGCTTAAGCCTTATAGACTTAGTAATTGAAAAAGAAACTAAATAACCACAGTTTAAGAATTTTCCATTCTGTTTAACACAGCGTTTTGGATGGTGGTAAATGCACTTACCTAAAAGAATATTTCCTGGGGATTAAAGAAATTTTACTGTGTCATTCCCCTTCTCATCCTGAAAATATCCTAAGTGCATGTAACTAGGAAAAAGAAATTTCTTAATCACATACATGATATATAGTATATCAAATGCCTTATAATTACTTTCAGTCAAGTAAGAGCTACAATTTTAAGTGTGCTTTTAGTTTTATGAGATGCTAGCAAAATAATAAATTTAGCAATTCAAAACAATTATCCAGCTTACTTATTTTAAGAAAGTAAAAGCACACTGAATGTCATAAACTGATCCATAATATAAGGAGATCAGTTAAATATTTCTTTATTTGTGTTTGGTGATGTATAATCTGTCTCTGGACAGCCAACAAGAAACCAGTGACAATTTTAGAAGTCACAATCAGAATTTCTCCTACTAGGTATGAAAGAAGAACTTTAGTGAGTTTACATGACATGTTCTTCCTTCAGAGACCCAGGCAGCAATTTTTTTATATATCTTCTATCACAGCTACCTATTATATTTGCTCATTATTGTCCTTTTCTTCATTTGAAATAAGCAGAAAAGTACAGAGACTGAAATCTATTGCATTACCTACAATTTGCAATGAGCAATATTGTAGAAACTGTAGTTCCAAATCTTATCAAATTAAAGCTGGATTTGCATACTGAAGTTGATTGTGCTAAGGGTAAAAAGTCATGATAAAGTTATTCCTTAATCTCTAGACCATGCATCAGTACAGATTTCTTTCCTGTCAGCCTGGGAAGCTCACAGCTTCTCCCTGCCTCAAACTTGCAGAGGGTTTGCACTGGGAAGCTGGAGGCTGATCCCGTGGCTGGAGTTCAAATAATGCTATGAGATCAGTACTGGAAAAATCACTTTTATCAAGTATCTGAAGCTGTCAAGAATGTGTTGAAAAATTTGGATCACATTTCTGATATCTGAGTTTCATCCAAAAGTTGTTGTGCTTCTTTGTAAAGAACTGAGAATTGGCAGCACAAGCATCCCAGTAGGGAAAGGATATTGGTGTGGGATGTCTTTGAAGTATGGAATTTGTTCATGCTTTCTCGGGTTCTTATGTCACTGTTATAGTATAACATACTACCACAGCAATGAAACTGAATTTTTAATTTAAAGAAAATAAAATATACATATGGACAAGAAAAAAAAACCCATTATTGTGACTATAGATCAAGTTAAAATGGAATACAGTTACTGCTGAACCATGCAGTACATTAAATAATGGCCTTGCTTATCACAGGTCAAAGTCTGCCTTTTCCTAATAGTAACATACAACTAAAGTCCTGTTGCGTTAGTGAGCTGTATTATTTCCCTCATTTGTGGAACACCTACATGTATATATCAAACAGCTACTTCATGTTGCTTATTGCTTCCGCATTTCAGTATTCTTAAATCTCAAGGATGTATCAATTTATTTCACTTCAAATATTATATATTTTGTACCTTGCCACATCTTGTGAGTTGGAACTCAAAAGGTGAAGAGGAAGAAGAGACAACATGTGTGAAGAAGCAAGAGATAATGCAGATCATATAAATAACCTGAAAATCTTTTCAGGGCACAAAATCTGTGTGAGATCAGCTGTGAGGGTTAGTCACGCAAAGCTGAATCACAGCGGGTCCAGAAAAGAGAGGTATAAACACTTTTTTGCCTCTAATTTACATACATTTAATATTTTTTGTTGCTGTTCCTTCTTTTTGGGGGCACAATTATTTCTTACTATTGGCCTCTGAGTTAGACCTTTTGACACAGTTGGATTCCAGGAGTCATATCAGAGGTATTGTGAGATGAAATGTAATTTATGTGCCAGTAAGTGAGTGTGTGTCTGAGGGAGTCTGACTGGAGCTAAATAAGTAACTGAGCCTGTGAAAGTCGAGACAAGTGTGATGTGCATTCAAAACTCTCAGAAAAAGAGATTTTTACAACTTTCAGTCCCTTCTGCCCTTAGCAGGCCATGGTATGGACAGGATAGTTTGGTCTACTTGTTCAGTGAAGTACTATTTCAGTTCTAAAAGCTAAACATAAAACCACGTTTGATTACCAAATGCAAACCCACACATTTGATGAGGAACTGCAGTCCTTCATGAGATGCAAATTCAGACTGAAGCCCAATGGTTGAAGTGTTTAAATTTCAAAGTAAAAATATAGTTTTCCTACAGAGTATATGGAACTGAATAAAAAGAACGGAAAAAAATGTATGAAAAATATGGAATGGTTTTGGTAAGCTGACACTCAGGGTCTGAAAATTCCTGGCACCTGTGGTAAACTGGGTTATTATATGATAAATAAAACAATTGGAATAATTATATTTGAGACAAAGTTTTTTGGATTAAAAGAATTCTGTATTTTCACCATTCTGGAATCCTTCAACAGTACAACGTAGTCCTGTAAAAGGATATCTGTGTTACAGTACAAGATACAGTACAAGGTAAATCATTATATTTTATTGAAGAACAGATCCTTTGTTCTAGTTACAATATTACATTAAGTACGTACATATATACATATGCTGAGAATCTAAAAGATGTTCATTTCACTTGTAATCAAAATAGATAATGATTAAGGTGTTAGTAATGAACAAATAAATCCAGAATAAGATGAATTATGAGTTTTAGAATTCTTTTGGAATTTATGGCATATTCCAAAAAGAATGAAAACAGTCTTTTCTACCAAATACTGTTTTAATCTACCTGAGGAACCATTACATTAAGGAGGCCTCACTGCAGAGTCTGTTTTCAGAAAAAAATCCATTAAGGGACTTTGGGGGTTTTGGGTTTTTTTTTTACAAAAAAGACATTTTCCAAAGGCTCAGAAACTTTGGGAGTACAATTAACTGCAATTTTCACGGCTTATGCAAACTAAATTAAGAATTTTAATATTTTTCTGTTTGTTATTATCTACACCTAGATAATTGTGCAGCGTTGCCACTTACTGGTTACTTCTGTCCCAGGTTTGCTGATTAGGTCCCTAGCAATTAGGACAGAAACACTACTTTACTCCATGCTCCTTATACTGCTAAAATATGGGCTTGCCAGACAAGCCATTTGCATATACAAAATGTTGGAAATGTTAGACTTCTGATACATATAGATTTGGTATATAGTTTGCAGAGTGAAAATGAAAATTCCTATCCATATTGGAAAGTAGAATGTGTTCACAAACTCAAGTAGCTCTTTTCAGGTATAGCTAGGTCTTTGTGTGCACCATTAAATGACTGGTGTAAACGTGCATGACTGATCATAAATCTGTATCTGATAATCCACAGGGAAGCTCTCAGCTACTTTGGGGTCCTTTTTCTAGGGAATACTAATGTTGAGAAGGTAATAATAACTATACACCAGCATTCAGTTGAGCTAAGCTGGAACTCAGAGTGTCACATACATATTCAAATGGTCATTTCCCTCCTATGATAGGTGTAAACAAGCCAAGGATCCATGAGGCAAAAGATATGATTTTGATACGTGACAAATACTTAAATTTGTTTTGTAGCCAATTAGCAACCCTATAGCGATATTTATTGGAAAACAATATTCTGTGTTCAGGAAGCTGTAGATAGGATCTTTGCATCCCAGATGTTGGACAGGCAGTGTTTACTGTTTGTCCAGCAATATCTTGGTACTCTGCCTTGCTGCGTGTTACACTGCCTCATTAAAGGAACCTTAAGCGATGAATTTGATGTTAACCTGAGTTTGTGGTTAGGGAGGTCAGAAATCCCCAGCTAATAGAAATTGCAAACCTGCAAGGAAGAGCAGGCAACTGGTTAGCTGTAGTTTGAGTCATGGTGTCAAACAGAAATTTTACCTTTGACTTCACTGGGGCCAAGCTTGCACACTGTGTTGCTACCAAAGTGCAGCCAGTCATACCATTTTTGAGTGGAATTTGGCTACTTCTGCATTCCTGGTATGTAACATTCTGAAACTATTTCTTTCAACCATATAACTTTCAACCGTACAACTTCTGCATGGAGCAGTAGCTATATTTTTAATCATAGATTTATCTTCTGGATTGAGTTTAGTATTTACCAGTTAATTTCAGGTTCTTTTAAGAAGACAGTGAAATGTTATTACCTTTATCAGTCTCTGTTTTTCCATCAGTGCTTGCTCCATAACTCATTTGGTGGTTCATTTTCCCTCTTATATTTCATTGCTTTTCTTTGAATTTTATTTTTTGCTTTAGGGCAGAGTGTTAAGGCAAAGTAATCATAAGATAAAGACTTTTCTCTCCCATCTTCTTCCAGTTGAGATTAAACAATCTGTGTTGACTGACAGAATGGATTTTTCATTGAATGCAATGTGCTTTTTCTTGAAACTGCTTTTAAATACAGAATATTTTTATGTTATCAAAGTAATGTCAACTGCAAGGAAACTTCAGAACTTTGCAACAAAAGGAGTAACATTTAATGAGTTTGCTCTCATAAAAGTATAAAAAATAGTGTAATAGAATTCATAATATGCATATTTTAAGCCAATAAATTATTCCTCTAAATTTTTCCCAGATTTTAATGTATAGATTTTCAGATTTATATTGACAAATGGGGAATACTTTACCTGGGTAAATACTTTTTAATAATCATAAAAATTTTCTACTGCACATCCATATGAAAGACATTAACCTTCATTCTAGACTTTTCTGAAAGTAACAAAAAATTCTAGCTTCTATAATATATCAGAAAAAAAGGATTCCTGGAAATCTAAAACTCTCAAGCTAGAAACAAAATGAAACATTACTTTATTCTAGATTCACCTTTACAGCCAGGTCTGCACCAAAATTTGAAGCGTCAGTAGTTTCATCACTTTACAACAGCCATGGATTGTGTCTATACCCCAAAACTTGAACAGAATACTTGAGCTAGCAATATCTAAAAGCTGAATACAGGCTTAATTACATATATACAGTATTTTAATATGCAGCTAAGCAGATACCAGAGCTCTGATCTCACACTTAATGGATGATATCTGCTGCTGTTCAAATGTAGGTTTTCTATTCCTCTCTCTTCCAATGATAAGTGTGTTAGTCTGTGAAAAACATAATCTATACCTATTAAAGGGCTTCAGAATATTTACAAGGAGTGGCCTGCAGGAAATAATATTCCCCAGAAAGACCAGGATATGATCAAGTGCAACTATAGGACTCTGTGGGTGATGGTGAATGGCACAGAGGCCTAGGTGATGAAGAGGAGAGCAAGTCTGCAGATGGCTTAATATTTGGAAGGGTAGGGCTACCATTCAGAGAGACCTGGATAAGCTGGAAGAATGGGCTGGCAAAAACTGCATGAGGTCCAACAGAGGCAAATGTAAAGGTACCTGAGGCGCATTAACTCAAGCTGGAGACTATAGGCTGAGGACCAACTAGTTGTGAAGCAGTTTAAAAAAAAATAATAAAAGGACAGAGGGCCTTGTGTTGGCAGGCAAATTTAACAGGAAACAGCAGTGTACTGTTTTGGTGAAGAAAGCTAACTTTATTCTGGTGTGCATTAGGAAAATTATAGCCATCAGATCAAAGGAAGTGATTATTTCCCCTCCTCAGCCCTTCTGAGGGCATGTCTGCAGTATTGCACCTGTATATTCAAGCCTCCAGTGCCATATGGACTAATTGGAGAGAGTCTAGCAGAGAATGGCAAAGGTGGTGAAGGGGCTGGAACTCATGATGTACAAGAAGACTTTGTTCATCCTAGAGAAAAAAAAGCTAATGGTTTGGGAGAATCTAACTGCTGTCTTCATGACCTAGGAAGAGTTAGAGGATGAGACTGTGAGAGATACACAGCAGAAGGATAAGTGGCAACAGTCGCAGTTTGCAGCAAGGGGAATTCCAACTAGATATAAAGGGAGAAAATCTGCAACAAAAAGGTACAATAGCGTAATGGGTTGCCCAGTTGTTTGTGAACTTCTGAAGAAAAATACTATCTCCACAGTGTAGCTTCAATCATCAATTCCTTTGCTTATGAAAATTAGATGGAAGTGATAAAACATTCTGCTTGAAAGGATTAGGTGTTTGTATAATTTCCTTGGTCTTGTGCTCAGTTCAAAGTCAACTTCTTAATGTGAAGATGAGACTCTCTTACAGATGTCAAATACACATTTCTGCAATTCAACAGGACAATACCTTCTCTTCTGATATTGCAGAAAGAATATCCATTATGTATTCTAAACCCAAAATGACTAATTCTATGAACAGTAGTTTCTAAAATTATGTCAGTTAACTAAATTGCAAGTAGTGGTACCAATATGGTTATAAGTTGTCTTTAACAACATGAACAAACATTATTTAAAAGAAAGAAAAATTAAGCTAAAATGGCTGTAATAACTATGTTGCAACAGTGATGTCATTAAGTTATGCAACAGAAAAAGAAAATATTTTTAAAAAGCATTATTATAGGAAAAAATTGTAAGGTACAAATACTTTTAACTTAGAGAAACATTTTTGAAACCATTTTTAAAGTTCACTTCTCCAGAGATAGCCTTAGATTTTAAAGTGGAAACGTGATCTTACTTTTTAAATTGATTTTTTCAGACTCAGTGGAGTATGATACAGAAATTGGGCAACTGAAGATGACAACAAAAAGAAATGGTAAAGAAAACTCAGAGAGTAGTGAATGGCACTCAGAGTAGAAGAGGAAAATAAGTATCGAAGTATTCGAAGAGGGAACATAGATAACAGAACTATTGAAGATGTAAGGACATGGCTTTTCACTAACCAGTTGGTTGAATACACAAGACAGTAGTTGGAGGTTATAGAGGATTTTAGCTATCTACACATTTTCTAGAAAAGAAAACTACTGAGGAAAATACTGATCAGTCTTTTTTATAAAGAAGATATAATTAAGTAAGATATGAATTAGGGCCCTATTTTATGGAAAGATGATTCGAGGAGAAAAAAGAAATCACATTCTCAGGCTTTAGAAAACATGGAATACCTCAAAAACATTTTTGAAGTAAAATTGAAGGATGAAACTTTGAGTACCAGACTGCAGACAGACCACACTAAACTCAGAGAATTGATGAAGAAATTTGGGAGGCAAGTCTCAGGAACAAAGGGGTTTAAGAAGACTTGGCATTTCTTTGAGGAATCAATAACAAGGGCATAAGTACAAACTGTCACACTGGTGAGAAAAAATCAAAATGGCACTAAGAACAATTTGACCATGAAATGGATACTGACCTCAAGTTCAAGAACAAAGCATACAGGAAGTAAAAACTTGATCAGATTCTAAAGGACAAAGAAAATTAAAGGTTAAGTATACAAGGACAAAACTAGGTAGCCCATGGCAAAAGAAGATATCCAGCTATCCAGGGATAGTGAAAATAAATAGCTGTGTAAATGTTGTAGGAGTCCAGGAAAGCCATTTCTCTACTATCAATAGAGGGTAAAGGTATTGGTAGATGATACCAAGAAAATCACAGTGTTCAGTGCCATTTTTCACAAGTTTACAGAAAACACAATTGTGTAGCTAATGAAATTGCAGCCACTGACTCACTGAATGAATAGCATATGAACATGAAAAATAATATGTAGGGAATAATTTATGTTGAAGATTGCCAGGGTCCAAGTATATTGTCTCTAAGTGCTAAAAGAAAAGGGTGAAGGTTTCTTAGGTCTCTTCATGTTTGTCTCTGAGTGCTCAGATTCTGTTCTGCAGAGAAACTGCTTACTTTCCTGTTCTTCATTTATGTAGTTAATTTACTTGTAGAATTTCCAGTTTATTCTATTGCACTGCATTTTGAGTTCAGTCCCTAAAAAAGGCATAATCAATTACAAGAATGGCTGGTGAAGAATGAACATAATGCCTGTTTTCAAGAAAGGGAGTAAAAAACCAGAAGACTGAGGTAATTATAGATTGGGTATTCAGCTTAGTTCCTAGAAAACAAAGAACAATCTATAACCCCCTAAAAGAAAGCAGCTTAGATGTTTAACAGCTAACATGGACCTATCAAGAACAATTTGTGTTGAACTGGCCTCATTTTCTTCTTTAAAAATGTTCTAGAGCTATATAAAAAAACCAAAATCAAACAAACAAACAAAAAGCTTCACTTTAGTGAGGATTTTGCCCATCATACTCCACATGACATTCTTATAAGTAAACTGGGGAAGCTTTGAGCAGTAATAAGCCAGTACAGAAGAACTAATCTCAAATACATAACTGATTGGAAAAATAATCAAAAGTACTAATAGTTTACCATGAAAAATAAGTGTAAAGAATTTACTTAGAGTTCACCTCTGATTTAATTACCACTAATATTTTTATTAATAAAGTAAGTGACAGAACAGAGAAAAATTTCATTATACTTACAGAGTACATCAAGCTGCTGTTGGGAAGAATGGGGAGACTAAGTGTCTGGTCAAGAACTCAAAGCAATTTTAAACTGGAAAGGAATTGAAACTCTAGAATAGGACAAGTAGAAAATTGTACATTTAAACTGGAGTAATCAACTATGTAAATAAAGACTACAAAACTATATAAATCATTAGTCTTCAGAACAAAATCTGAGTGTGGTTGATTCTAGTCCAAACATAAATACAAATTGGTATGCTATTTCAGATAAAAGGCATACACCTTATTTTTCCCTCTAATCAGAAGAATAATCAATATACGTTGGAAAATTCATATTCTACTTAGCTTTGATAAAGGTTCAGTGAGTATTTTTTCTAGGTGCTGACAATGCACAACAAAATAGGTGTGGATTAAATGATACAACTATAGAACAAACCGTAAGACTGTTTTGAAAGAGATGATGTATGAGGAAAGAGTGTGGGCACGGTTTAGCTGTAAGAACAGAAGCTTCCAAGGTGATACAGAAACCTTTATGCAAAAGATAACTGCAAAGAGACAGAAAGGAAATTTCTGACCAGGTGAAAGTCAATAGAACAGTCAGAAGATTCAAACTAAGCAAGTAATAATAAGGTAAGATATTAAGAAAAATATCCAATATTACAGATAATGAATCATCAAAATAGATTGCTTGACAGGGACACAGAGTCTGCATCACTGGAAATCTCAGACAAGTATCTGTCAGGAATGATACTTACATCATAACCTGAACATAAATACAAAATTGTATGCTGTTTCCATTCTGTATACATGCACTGATGCTGCACTGGGGAAAGAATTTTGACTAGATGACCTTTGGAAGATCCTTCCAACACATATTTTTTGTTTATACTGAGACATATAATTGGAATGAGAAGAAATAAAAGACACAAGGGAAGACTTTATTGCCATTTGTCCACAAATACTTGCAAAGTTTTAAGGAAACATAATTCTGTGAAATACAAAGGTTATAATACCAATAGCATATGATGCTGAAAGTTCAGTAGCAAGGATTTTCCGAAGAACCTGTCAACATCTTCTGCCTGTAGAACGGAAAAAAACCCAACAATGTGAAAGTCCCACTTAGTCTGACCTTAATCCTACACAAGATTTTAGAACAGATTCTGAAGGGAAGCTCAACAAAGGATGTGGTGATAACAGGAGAATGGGATAAAATGCAACAAAGTTCTATTGCAGGTTGAGTCCGTCAGACCAATGCAAATGAATTTAAATTTATTGAACCTAACGTATCTGTATTCTACCTCTGAAAGTATCTGCTATCATGATCCAGGAGAATATTTTATTTCAGATGAAGCAGGTTGACAAGAAATGTAAGATGAATAGAGTTTGATTTTCATTCTGTTGATTATATTGCCATGGGAATTATCAGCCTTTTAATTCCCCATTGCCAAAAACAAAGTGAAGATAGACACTGACACTGTAGGTGTACTACACTTGGTAAGAATCAAAATTTTTCTTATGTCTTGTTTATTAAAAAAAAAAAAAAGTTTTTGAAAAATTTATAACAAGATGCATGTTAAATATATCACCAATTCATTCAGGAGTGACGTTTTAAAAACCACATACACAGTAGAATAAAACTTTATGCATTCCAGTCCAGTTTCAAACAATTTAAAGTTACAGGGATTCTGTATCTAATAAATTGGCTGTGTGGGGCAAGACTCTTCAGAGTACTTGAAGGGGGAAAAGAGGTGAAAAGTACAGGTTAGAGACATATTTAGGTGTTAGAGACACATGGCATAAGGAAACATCAGCAGACCTTCTAAGTTAGGCTTCTGCTCTGAAGATATCTTGTGCAAGTGCTTATTTTTCTTGAATTTAGGGAAACTAACCAACTGAGTTTGATGTGAATGTCCTACTGCCTTTCACATCCTGAGAGACTTCAAGAAATATTCTGTAGAGATGCTAGAAGTGCTCTTAACATGGAAATAAATCTGTCTTTCTAAATAGAAGACTAATCTGTGGTGGAAACAATACGTACTTCTCTGATTGACTTCCTAATGCTAGAGAAATATTAGAGGGTCAGGGAAGTGGTAGGATGTGTGGACAGTAGAATAATAAAGGAAAATAAGTGTTTGAGTGTTTCTTGCAGTCCCATATGGATAGTAGATAATATATGGTAAACTTGGTTTAGGATACCTTTTTTCAGAAATTTTTTCTTCTGAATAATAAAAAAGAAAAATTTGTGAAAACTAGCTGGCCATGGGTCACTCTGTCACTACATCTATGAGGTGAAAAAAAACCTGTCGATGAGCTGAACTGAGGTCAGACTTCCTGAGGTTCATCATAGCAAAACAAATAGTGCAGCGCAACCTTAAACGTAGGTGAGAGAAAACTCCAAATGAGAGAAGGAATGTTTGAAGATTGGCGATTTGAGTTGAAAGTGCTAGAGATCGCAGTGACAAATCACAACTGATTAAACAGTATGAGAATGTGATAAAGCCATAGCAACTTACAGGTAAGTTTAGATAGGTTAAATAAGTGTTTTTGTGGTCTGGTAACTACATACTCTAAAGTTTTAGTTTTCAGGAAGGTAGATTCTATGCAGTCTTCACACCAGTTTAAGTGAGGTTTGATGGGGTGAAGGTGGATTCTGGAGTGTCACTTAACAGCAAATGCAGAGACAGGCTGAGCAGGAGGTGGTTTTGCTCTCTGCTTCCTACATCCTTTGCTATAGAGGTCTGCTGTCAGCAGATCACAATTTATTTGTCTTCCAGGAACACTTTTTGCAGGATTGTATGTGTCTTCATGGAAAAGATACTTGGGAAGCACCCCGGATTTTCTGGTTTCTAAGATGTAGGTCCTCAAGTTCCCAGAAATCTGTCTTTTACCTTACAAGTTCTTAGGGTTTCCAGGTTAATTGCTCTGTATCACCAAAGTAGAAAGCATACCAAGGAAGTAGGTAACTCATAGGCTGCACATTCTCAGCTTCCCAGTTTTTCAGCATGTCATTTGGGAACAGCTGAGTTGGCCATCCCAGATCCATTGGGATGACTGTGTCAGCTCCATGTGAATTCCATGGGAAACTATTTAATGCTCGTGAAGTAAAATATCCTGATATTTCACTTCTAAAAGCAGAAACCCAATAAGAACAAAAAGTTGCACCCAGGATTTTTATCATAATTCAGAATACCATTTCCCTGAGGGAGACCTCACTCTTTGCAGAAGCAATTCCACCTCTCCCAAACACTCGGTGTACTCAGGTGGCCGAGGCTCAAAAAGAAACCATGACAGACCTGAATGTAACTGTTTTCCACATCAGCTGGGGATGAACAGCAGGCATAGAGAAGGAGCTTAGAGACTTTCTCTCCAGGGCTGGTACACTGTTTCCTCAGCTGAGTCAAAGAGGACATAACTAGGATACAGGCAAATGACAAAATTTACCCAGGCCAGAGCACTGGGCTGGGGAAGAGAAACAAACCTACTGCTGCAAATTCATGCTTCTCAAAGATAAAAGAATAGGGGAAGAAAACTTTAGGACAGTATGTCCAGGTCTCTTTTAGAAATACACTATATAATAATGCATTTCATTTCCAAGGGCTGCAGGTAGAATGAAACAGATATCATACCTATTACCTGGGTACGTCCAATGGTCGTAGTTCTGAAGATTTTATCTTGGCTGGTTTTTTTATGTGATTGAATATACTTTATAGCTCCAGTTTTATTTTTTGTCAGTCAAACATCTGTCACTAATATGTCGTCAAGTGGAATACAAATCCCTTAATTAGCACTTTAAAGAACATAAACATTCTTTACCACATTTCACAGAGTAAGGCAAATAAAAAATTGCTTGATTTACAAATTCAGAATCAGGCTCATGTATGATGTATATTAAATCAAGTGCATCTTGTACAGGTTGCAAGTAAGCAAGTTGCAACACATCCCCCCAAAGAGAGATCCGAGAAAAGAAAAACTGAAGAGAAAATGAAGACTGGAATTTAATCTCACTGCACTATACAGCCCATTTCCACTTTTTTATTTTTTTAATATTAAAATGCTAGAAACAAGCCTTTGCAAACTACCCGAACACTATCACTGATCCAGTTTTATGCCTTTCTTTTGATTAATCTTGCTCTTCACAATAGTAATTGAATTTGTCACATCTGGACTCTAAAAGCTACTGCGATATTTGAGCAGTATTACCACCTCCTGTTACTATACCAGTGGGAATTGTCAGCAGTCATGTAAAATTTGGTTTTGGTACAAGTGTGATGTAAATCAACAGCTTATCAAATACAGAATAAAATCAGAATCCTTTTCTTCCCTTTATTCCCCATGTTGAGATTGTAGCCAAATCTCCACAGATGTTTTAAAGCCCGTATCTTTTGTGTCCATGGAAAACCAAACCAATTGGTCTCCCTGGAGGCAGTGAGCCTATACATCCCGTGGCACCTCTTGAGTTCCTCAGACTGAGCTCCCATGAGCAAAGGCCCTGCCATGGCTCTCTGTGGTACTTCACTGCCTGGGCACCAGGGTGAGCAGCTGGCTCAAAAAGTCCTTTGATTCCTAAACTCTGCATACATCACTGCTGTCTGTAATCCTCTGTAACCCTCACCTAGTTCACTTTTCAAGTTTCCTTTTCCTCTGTCCTCTCCACCAAATACATCAGCTCCAACTTTTTTCATTTCACAAATATCTCTTTGCTTTATTCTGGGTTGCCTCTTCTACTCTGATCACTTCTTTTACCAGTTAGACTTTGATCTCCCTTAATACTAATATATTTTTTAAGATCCAGTTAATCTATCTATCTAATTTCTAAGAGGAATTTCAGCATTTTCAAACAAGGAAAGCTGAAGCCATCCTTTCCTGTTTTCTCCCTTGTTCTGTTTTCAAGTCCATTTGTGTATGCAGTATTATATCAATTTTGATTTGTGCGCTCTTCTGTGCAACAAATATCTTTCCAGAAAAAGCTTGATTTACTATAGGTCAATTGACAAATAGCAGCTATAGGAAGAATAATCCAGAGAACTAAGCTGTCCTAAAACAGAGACACTGTTTGGCATAATTCCTGGGTCACTCTTGTTATCTGGGGTGTGAGTCATAGCCAGCAAAATGCATTAAGTTTCTTATGCTCTTGAAAGTGATTTGAGTATCAGGCTAAACAAAGTCCCCCTGTACTTCTTTTCATATTGATGAAAAACAAAAAAAAAAAAAAGAAAAGGTTTTGACTGTGCATATGTCTCAGAAAGAAAAGACTGACATAGTTAAAAGACATTGTTTTTCTTACTATTCGCTAAGATGGTCATTAAAACCAGGGATCAAAAACTACCGTCTGACCTAACGTTAAAAAATGTATTATCTTCATGAAGACTTTAATTCACTTTTGGATTCTGTGGTCTAAAAATATGTAATTTACAATTACGTTTTATTTGTTGTAAAGTCTTAATGACATACATTTAAAAAAGAATAGAATTTAACTGGTATTTCTTAAGGTAATGCTTATATTACAATGGATTTGTGCTATGATGTCAGCTTCAGAACAATACACACACAATAATTTAAATTTAAAACTGAAATGCTCAGGGACTGAGGTTAATAAAGAGCAAGTATTATGCATGAACATTTTTCTATTCATACTTAATATGCATGATCATTATGAGTAGAAAGTATTGCAAAACATTTTAATTTTTTAAATATTCATATTCATAATGAGCTGTATAAAATGCATCCCCTTATGCCATTAATACTCTAATTCCCATTGACACAGGAGACCTTTCCAATCATATCCATTTTTAAATACTCAGACTAAGATGATAGATTTATGCAGGTCAGTCTGTCACATGTGCCTAGAATAAAAATCTTTAATCACTTGCTTTTGTGGATTAAGAAAGATGGAAAGACTGTATGCCAAAGACTAGACAAATATCTTTGGTATACCTCTGTTAACCTCTCAAATTCTTTCCGCTTTTCTGCCATGTAAAGTGATATAGGAAAGTATGTAATTTTTAAGAAAAATCTGAAGTCCCATCTCTTTCTTTAGATTTAAAAGCCAACAGTTTACAACATTTCACTTCCATATCGTTACACAAAAACATATTGTTCCTTCCCAAGTTCCTAATGGAAGTTTTTCCTTTCTAAACTGCTGGTCTAGATAGAGACTTTTCATCCTACTGTCCAAATATGACAGATCTGGAAAAAAAAAAAAAAAAAGAATTCCTAGTTTCTTGCTCTCTGCCTGTATAACCGTGTAGTCATTGTAAGAAATATACTGTTATTGACTTTATTTCTGTAGAAGCTGTATTGAGCTCTCTATGCTTTCTCTTTTCTCTGGAGTGGTATTTGAGTTTCTGAGAGAAAAAGCATAATCACTCTTTAAGACTCTTTTTCAAAATTCTGTGTCTAAGAGGAGCTGATAGTTTCAAAGAAGACTTGCAATAGCTCTTCTGTCTCTTACAGACTTACATTTACGAAACAACAGCATGTTGCATATTTTGCTCTGGTTTGACAGCACAGTAGGCTGCGTTCAGCATTTGTGCTGTTATGTGGGAACAGGAAATATTAAGGGTTGATTTAAAAAGTGTCTTGGCAGCAAGGTTTTCCCCAGGAGTGATGTCTTCTAAGTACAATTTGAAAGAACATTTTTGTTTTTCAAATGTCATTGTTTCTTTTCCACTAGCTAGCCAGTGACTTTTTCATTTTCATTTAGTATTGTATATGTTGGAAACAAGGTAAGTGCAACTTGAATGTTCTTGACATGATAAATTCCAGTCTATTTTTCCAGACAGGCCCTTAGCCAGTACTAATTGTACTCTCTTGCAATGTTCTCTGAAAAGGCACTCAAGTAGAACTCTGACGATGGTTCCACGCCACACACTGCATTATTCAAATGTTTTAAAAGTGAAATAGAAACAAGGTGATTCCAAAATAAAGAAGTTATTGAAAGATTCAGAATGTTCAGATGAACATTTCTGTCCCCTGAATGATCTTCAGTGTTATTTTTATTCATGGGATGAGTTCAGTGTAGAGCAAGAGGCATACCTACATGACTAGGAAAATCAAGATTTGGCCCTATATAGAACTTCCTTGATGAAAAAGATAAAGCCTTTTATGCAACATTGATAATGAACTTAATACAAACTTGCAGCTGTACCTGTAGATTTTTAACAAGGAGCTTACCTTGAATGAGTCTACTTGTTAAAATACATGAAATAATTGGTACAGTAGTAGAAAAGAGTTTGCGAGCATAAATGTAGAAAACAGTTATGAAGTTAAGAATTAATGATGCTAACCCTGATCATTTTAATGAATATTTACCCATGAAAGTCCTTCCACAGTGACCTGTGGAACTCTTTGTGTTATGTAGTAATAAAAAAATGCACATAGCACCATGCAGGGTACATGTCAGGTGAAGGATATAAAGTTCACAATAAAATATTGAATGATGAAGGCCATAACATTTCCTGGCCACAGCACAGTTTTCTACAGATTATCTGCTTGTTTCTATATGGCACTGCACTGTGGTATGTAAGCATAACCTGAATGCCTGGCAACAGGAGTACAAATTGCATGACTGAGTCTTAATGGTATGTTGCTGAAGTCATTATTATAATGAGAAAAAATTACTTTCCTTAATATTAGGGAAGATGAAAGAAGAAACATTCAGACATTTGCTGTCTGTAGTTAAGTTATTAAAATCATATTTAGCCACTTAAATTCTAATGCTTTGATTTTTAAAAATTCTGAGTACCGGTTTCTTGGTGAACATCACTGAGATCACTAAATGATTGACATCTTGGGAAATCAAGCCCTCTATTTAAATGCCAGGAGTGGAAGTGCTTTCGAAGTCTACATGCAAGATGTAAAGACAGTCTGTGTGATGTCTGAAGCTTGTGACTAAGCTTGAGCTCGCAGTCTCATGATCAGAGTACTTCAGTGCCAGGCTGTAGTTCTGCTCAGGTTTGGGTCATGCTGGAGAATGTCTGAGCTGATGGCACCACCAGGTAACAAACTCAATGGGAACGGTGACATTCCTGTCCCAGCCAAGCCCTGCCCCCCAAAAAACTATTTGTCTTGCTGTGACATCATGTGGTCACCACCAGGCAGGCACGGTCCTTCCAGAAGCATCTTATGTCATGTAAAGCAAGAGAGAGTGGCCTCTGCAAGCTGGAACACTGCTCAGGGCAGATGAGTGGAGATGAATGGTCAGGGAACACTGCTTACTTCAGTCCAGTCTTTGACTTAGGCAATTTAAGACTGTACTGACATATCTTGGAAGTTAATTTAAGCTCCTGCATGTGCAAAGTCACTCTTCAGCTTAACCTCTGTTTTTAATTGTGGTTCTGCATCTCAGGCTTGCCAGGGTGAGAAACAGGTATTGTATTCTTAAAAGTAAATCCGGTTTAAATAATTACCCTTATTGGTCATGGTCTTGTGTTACTATAGTAAGCAAAACATACACTCATAAGCTGACAAACTGAATAACATTTTCAATTATTTGTGCATACCAAACAGGAATGCCACCTGAAGAACAATTATCGGATTTAATCATAATGTCTGCTTTAAGCAGCAGACGTTATTCCCCCGTTTGGTATCCTTAGAACATCCAGCTGAAGTATTGATTTTAAATCCTTTTTAAATATGTCAGTGAAAAGTACTTATGTAACCCTTCAAGCAGAAGGAAGAAGGATATATTCTGTTTATAACACACTAAGTAGGCAGATGTCTCTAAAGTAGATTCCACTTCGATGCAAGACTTTGTGATACCAATTAGAAAGCATATGCCATATTGCCTTGACATCCTGTTACCAAATGCTGATGAATGTTTATGATCAGAACTGAAATATGTAAAGTAGCACTGAAAATAATCTTTCAAATTAAAAGTGTTAAAATATATACTGTGCAGAATGTCTACCAGGTGTTCTGCAGAGCAGGCTCTCAGGGATATATTTCTATGGGGGTTTGTGGAGCACAGTAACAGATTTCAATGCTGCCTCAAGTACTGAGAAACGTCCTTTTCTATATTTTTCCTGTGAAGGCTAACACCAACAGTAGATGCTTAACCAAGTTACAGTAAAAGATATTGAGAGGTATGGTGGAGTTTGACAGCAAAGCTATGGTTGCACCACAGTAAGGAAAATTATTTGGAAGCAGAAACTCCCAACTATATTTGGGTTCAGGCATGCTTTTCAGTGCCCAATGTCACCTTTATCCCTGATTATTCAAGTTGCTGCTGATGCTGCAAGTTTCTTCCTGCTCCTGTTGAAGGTGGGAACCACAGGAACTGAGCCTTCTCAGGGCATATGACTGCTGAACATGTCTGATCCTGACATGGTTATGGGATAGTGTTTTGGCATGTACTGAAACCCACGAGCTGGGAATGTGCTTCAGTTCCACGATTTATACATAGAAAAAAAAGCTGTCATTAAACTGCTGACAGGAATGGAATGGTTACTGATGTATTACGTATATTGCATCTTAACTGCAAGCCGTTGGACTTGATGCAGGGATTATAAACTGCAGTCTGATGTTTTCTGTTACGCTGTTTTGAGTAATGATGATGATATTATTGCAATATTTTTGAGTGTTTACTAAGCTTTCAAACTTGAATTCTAAGACCAAAAAAGTTAATCACAACACCTACCCTAATGCATTGTACAACACAGACCATCAAATTTCAGAGCTTTTCTCCTTCAGAGACCAATAACTAGTGTTTTCGGAAGGGCTGAGTCTGAAAACAGCCAAAGACAGAAAATCCATCTCACTTGTTCTGATGGTTATTCACATTCAGTCATAAGAACGGTAATACTGTTCCATTTTAAGTGTGTTTCATTAAGCTCCCGGCCATCTTTGGTGTTGTCTTCAAATACTAAAGAATTAATGCTTTATTGAGCAAAGCTAAGCATATTATGATCAAATAAACTCATGGTCTTAATTTTAGTACTCTAAATAGGCAGAGCTCATAAAGCTGAATTTTCTTCAGCCCTGAAAATGTTCTTATGGCTTTTTCATGTACCATTTTCATTTACATTTCGTTAATGTCAATTCCAAAGGTGGTCTCCATACTACAGTATCCCTTTAAACAATGCTGAATTCAGACATGCATCTTTTATCACACCTGTTTTTAAATCACCATTGTTCCTTTTTTGTTATTATGTCACTGCTAGCCCCTACTAGTTCAGTTCAAATGTGGTTGCCCTCTTCTAAGAAGTCAACTGACTAGTTATTAACCCATTTGTCTGAATTTTACTGGTCATACTGTGATTTTTTTAATTAATCTGTCATAGAACAGTAAACAAAATGTAATAAGCAGAATGAAGTTGATGTTGATGTCAAAAATACTCCTGACCTTTAATGTACTTTATTAATATGCATCTTTATCAGCTTTTAATCAGTTATTTTACCTGGAATCACTACCATAATAACTGGTTTATAATCAGCTCTGTGAGCCCACTTTAGATATTGGCAATGGGAAGAAAATTTCCCATCTACTAGGAACTCTGGCAAGCACTTCTCTCCCCTTGATTCCTTCCTCTCTTCTTCCCTTCTTTCCACCATCCCCCGTTCAGAACAAAATGTTAAAAGGTATTGAAAAGGGGTGTGTCATAACTGTTAATTTTCAAAATCTCAGATACCATGTAAAACAAGACACCATGTAAGAACTTCACATTCATGTATCTCAAAATTTTGATTTTTATGAATCACCGAATGATCAGATGGTGAGTAATTCCTCATCTTTACCAGATGAAAGCATAAATTCTCACTTGTTTCAACATGCTGAAGTATTCACTGAATATATTTTCCTTTACATCATTATTACAAATTTTATCACATCCATCTTATAATGAAGGTATTTCAGTTGGGGGATTTATTACATCTGTAATATGCTTGAACTCATGGATCTTGCCAGAATATGTACTCCTGATGCTTTTGTTTCCTTTTCAATTTTCCAAATCCATTTTGTTCTCATTTGTACTGTCTCTTTCTCCTGCTTCCTCCCAATAGTTCATATTCCATGTACTTTGCTGTTACTGCTCTTTTTCCTTTGTTTCACCAAGCTGCTGTTAAACCCATTTGTTCCAAACTATTTTCTGCAGGATTTTTTTCTGCTGCTTCTTATAGATTTTCTTTGGTATTCATGAAAAGACGGAACAAAACAAGTTGTTTCTATTCAAATTGTTCTCCTTACTGTTGGCTTGAATGAGAAATGTATGTGGAAATTGTTGTATACTTCTAAAGAACTGTAGGTTGAAAAAGGTTTGGTGGATTAAAGAGAAAGAACAGGAAAAACCAGAAATGGCAGGTTACCTAATGATAATTACAATACAATCTAGTCTTAGTCTGTATATACTGACACCAGCCTCTGTCAGCGTGTGGTTACTTTCCCAAAACTCTGCAAGTCTCCTTATTTGGATGTTAAAAACAAGGAGCAGAAATGTTATTTTTCCAACAAATTATGTCAATCACAGGTTTGATAGTTTCTGGCCCTTAAATAGACAGAAAAAGGAAATATAGTATTTATAGCCAAACATTGTGATGCATTTTAAAAACATTATATTAATCATATCCATTGATGACAATAGTATGTCCTTCAAAAACTGTGCTGTACATATTCTGTCCATTTAAATTTGCAACAGGCTTTGAAGGATTCTTGTAACATCTCTAATTCAATTTGTAAAACTTAACTGTATATGATTTGAATGAATAGTTCAAAAAGCAGTACACGTACTTTTTCACTATCAAATTGATGTGTCTTATGTGGTCTTTTCTATGAGTATCTATATGCAAGTATGAATTAATATTATAATTTTAAGTACTATGCACTTGATTAAGTGAACATTGATATTGCTGAATGTCTGTACTCATTTACATATTCCTTATTTAATAAATTTTAATGTCAGTTACTCTGAATCACTGAAAACATTTTTTTTAACATCCCTGGTTGTTCTTGTGCATTATGAAAGTATTAATTCAATTTCTGAGTGTCACTGTCAGCATGAAAAAGAAAACCCTTTACTCATATTTAAAAGCATTGCCATTTGTCTTAGGTTATACAGTTTTCTTCAATATTATGTTTTCCTGCTTCTCTTGAAGACTAGAGTATTTGGATTCCTCAAGTTAGTGGTGGAAGACTTCTGAGACTACCCTTGGGAAAAAGTGAATTAAATACGAAAACTTAGAAGGGCAGACTGAACTAAACAGATGAGTTGCCAGGAGGAAGGTCTGTAAATACAGTTGTTTTTTAACTGTATGTAATTTTTTCATTCATTTAAGAGCTGTGTACTTTCATTACAATGATTTACAAGCCTCAGATATTCCTAGAACATACAGAAGGAGTTTGTGCTTTCCTGTATTGAAGCATATATGACCTCATATTTTTACTATAAATTCTTTCCTGGTCATTATTTCAATGATTAAAAATTGTTTTCTCTCAAAAATATAGATAGTATGGAAAATACAGTCTCTTTATAAAAGAGTTTTTAATTCTCCTAGATTTTATGCAAGACAGGCCAGACACCTTTAGAGAAGCTAAGGATTGGCTTGATGATTTGAGAGGGAACAAGGAAACCAAGATCCATGAGGTCTGGCATATGCTTTCCCTCATTTATTTCTCTTCTACCATAGTTAGTTTGCTCAGCTGCAAGGAGCCAATTCTGCCAAGAGAGCAGGAAAGATTTTCTTCCCATGGAGGAAAGCTAATATGGTGTCTACCAGCAGAACCTAGTCCCATGACAGATTACAAATAGGTGATGTTAAGCTCCTCTAAGCTCCAAGACTCCCACTAGTAATTTCCACAGTTACAAAGAAAGAGAAGAAAAGCATCTTTCTAATAAGAACAAAACTCTACAATACCCTCAACTACTATAATAAAGGAAATATGAATTACAGAATTCTGCTTAAAGTTTCTAATGGATATCATAATCCATTTTTTTACCTGTTTAGTACTTATATAATACATTTGCAAGCATTTGAAAATGCTAAACTTGTTTATTAAAAATATAACTGATTGATAGACTCTGCTGTAATGCAAACTTAGATTCTTCTTAATTCTATTCAGGTAAATAAAGACTTCAGGGGGTCACAGAATACTTCAGCCAGCAAAACAGGATTATTTTGTTTGTTTGTTTATTTTAATGTACCTGTACATTATCAACTCTTGTATCTTGCAATTTCTGGACTAGCCTTATTGTGCCTATAAACATCTTTCATAGTAAGTTATTGTCATGGTTTATCCCCAGCCGGCAACCAAGCACCACACAGCCGCTTGCTCACTCCCCCTCACCCAGAGGTGTCCTGCTTTCAGCTGGGATAGAGTTAATTTTCTCCTTAGTAGTTAGTACAGTGCTGTTTCTTGGCTCTGATGTGAGAACAATGTTGATAATGCACTGACAGTTTTGGTTGTTGCTGGGTGATGCAGAGGGCTGGGGGGGCACAGGAAATGGGGAGGGGACACAGCCAGGACAGGTGACCCAAGCTAGCCAAAGAGGTATTCCATACCATGGGATGTCATGCTGAGTATATAAACTGGGGGATGAAGAAGGGAGTGGGGGACATCTGGCATTATGGCGTTTGTCTTCCCCAGTAACCATTACTCATGATGGAGCCCTGCTTTCCTGGGAACAGCTGAACACCTGCCTGGCCATGGGAAGCGGTGAATGAATTCTTCACTTTGCTTTGCTTGCATGCACGGCTTTTGATTACCTATTAAATTGTTCTTATCTCAACCCTTGAGTTTTACGTTCCTTTCCAATTCTCCTACCCATCCCTCTGGGGTGAGCAAGCGGCTGCGTTGTGCTTGGTTGCCAGTCGGGGTTAAACCACGACAGTCATGTACAATAGAGTCATATACAGTGCTTGCAAATACATCTAGAATTAACCCATGGTTAGTAGTCTATGAAATGCTGAGTTACTCTTTGTATTTTCCAAGCCTTAGACTATTAAACTACCCTGGTAGGCAGTGGAAGAAAAACCTTTATAGTATTGCTCATAAAGGCGATCATGTTTTGAGAATTCAATACCAAATAGCATAAGAGTGCTTCCTTGCTTTCCTCTATATTCCACCTTTCCAGATCCCACCTGACCCTGAATAGAATACTGAATGCCCTGACCCTTCCATACCTGTCAATGCAAATCTATTTAGCATTTATGTAGAGAATGTGAGCCATCATATAAGCAATTCTGATGGAATACAAGAGTGCTTGCTGATTTAGAGTAGCAGACTAATGGAAGATGAATCATGGCTATGTAGCTTGCTAACATATTTGCTGTCTGCTATTATTTTACATGTTGTTCTTACATGATTAATAAAACAGTCCCCTCACATGAATTTACAGAGCGGCACTTTGTGTGGGCCTGGATGGCTTTGTATTGCTTGTGTGCTCTCTCAAATTGGCATTACTCTGGTGGCCACTGCTCTTTCATGGCAGTCTTGTGGGAAAATCACCAGACACTATGGCACAGAAGTGCTCAGTGTATCACTATGAGACAGAGGGAGGAAGCTACAAAGAGAGGGGAGGCTCTTTGGGACACAATTTCACCGCTGAGCAGCCTCAATAATCTCTAAGGGGAGGCAGTTTGTAAGTTTGAGGATCTGAGATGGAGGGAGTAGGGCATTACAATCCTTCTGTAGAGCCAGGTCATTGAAAATCACTTGCTGCCTGTTCCTTCCCCCTGCTATCGAAAGTAGGTAGATGTAGCCACACCACCCAAGGAGCTCTTAGTCACCCAGGTTTCTCAGTCATGTGATGGCAGCCTAGCCAGACCCTGTTCTCAGGAAGTTTTAACTTCCTAGCTCCGTCTGTTGAGTGGTCTTTAATATTGACTATATTCTCCATTAAAAATGTAAAGAACATTTGTTCCCTGAAGGTGTGACACAGAACTGTGTTCTGTACACAATATAGCAATATGACCTACCACATGCATTTTCCATCTGCATATGTTTCTTTCAAACAGGTAATTAAGTCGCACCACCATTATTTTCTGACAGTGCAATAAGCCATCATCCTTTCTTTAAAAGAACTTTGTCAATGACAAGTTAGAGCTACGTAAAAAAATCGGACTATGGTCAGTGCCAGCAGAATAGTATCAGTGGGAAAAACAACTTTCCTGTTATTTACATTTTTTAAAACTAATTTCCAGTCTTGTCTCATTCTTCATAACAATGTTCTGGCAAACAGCAGTTGTTCATCCAAAACTCTGTCAATTACCTACCAAATGGAACAAAACTCACTGGATATTGAGTTGCAAAACAAAACAATGATAACCAAAACAAGGAAAATTTACAGATATACGTCTGCAAATCAATGTTTAAAAAACCCACAAATAATATTGTCAAACAGGTCTTGCCTGTAAAATAAATCTTGTGAAATGCTGAGCTAAAGGTTGTTAGGACTTCTGCTATAAGTTATTTACCCTTAGGACACTGGTTTTTCCTTAATCTAGGAAAAAAAAAAAAAAGAAAAAAAAGGAAAAAAAGAAGTGCAGGCTCCCTTTGTTAATATGCTAGTGGGCTTTTTCCCACTGCCTTTTTTTTTTTTTTCTCCTGGATCCTTGTAGTCAATAAATTTTGTCAAAGTCTTCCAGGAGTGAATAGCTAGAACCAACATGTAAGACTGTTGTTTCAAGCACAAAACTATAAATAGGCAAATATTTTTTGGCATCATTAGGAGACAAATACCTATAAAGTCAGACCTACAAACCAGCACATTCGTGAATTATCATACTGAGGGCAGAGCACATGCTGGGCTCAGTTTCAGATGAATTGTAGAAAGTGGGTCTGTTGGACTACTACAGTCACTTGGTCATTAAGAACTATCATTTAATATTAATTTTGTTTCATAAAACAGCTGGGGAGGAAAACAAAATGATAGAGGAGAATAACAGTGACTGTAATGCATTAATTCAACCTTTGTGGAAGCAACATCCTTCCTCCTCCAGCCCCACTTTCAGTCTGGTCCAGCAGCCCCACCTGACTCCTATCTGAAGGGCAGGCACCACTTTAATTCCTATATCTTTTCCCACATACTGCCAGGCTGGAAATTCTCCTTAAATACAGTTGCTCCTAAATTGGAGTCTCCATGGCAACCTTCACAGTGGTGCACATTGGAGCCAGCTGCCAGGAGAGGACAGCTGCATAATACAAACTGAGAGGATTTCTAGTTTTCTAGTTTTTTACACCCTGAGATAGGTAGACAGACAGACAGAATGTAAATAATAATGTAAAACTCTGGTAGAACTGAGTAAAAGTGGATAATACTGCAAAGCTATTCAAAATAATTTACAAAGGTGAGAACTGAGGTTGTATAAACCACTTATATTCATCCTTGTAATTGTTTTTAGTGTTTAAAAGCAGTGACTAGCACAAAGGATATGAAGTTGAGAAAGTAAGGTGATGGCAACATCAGCTGTATGTCAGTTTACTGCCAGCTGAATCCAATTTCTGTGTCAATCTGGAGGGAGAGATTTTAAAGAACGACATGTTGGTTTACCCAGAGCAACTGCAAGGAATTCAGTCTGGGAAGTCAGAATGGAGACTAGATTTAGGAGCTGAGGAGTGACTAAATACGGATAAGACTTGGGAGAAAGTGGAGGGACCAGCTGACTCGGCATCATATTTGGAAGTACAATATTAACCATACCATTATTTAAAACAAGAAAATTAGCTGTAAGACCATTTCAGCAGCAAAAAGTGCTTGACTCCTGTGAATCTTCCCTTTCCACATACTGTGATGCAAAAAAAATATGTCTTTTTCTGAACTTAAAACACACATTTATTTTGCAGTCTTTGGCTGTTTACTTCTCCAGGAATAATTTTGTCACTTCTTTGGTCACGACTGTGTATCTCCATACTAACAGAAATAACATTCACCTTGGTGTCAATGAAGTCACACAAAACCTTAAAAAGTCTTTACAGGACTTTTCAGGAAAGTGTGACAGAGTATATTTGGGTAATTTTACAATTGATGTAAGGATTTTTTGTCTCTTCATCAATGAGTGATCAATGCAAATGCTTACCTATGCAGTATTGTAGATTTCACTTCATATTCCACTTATCTTCATTTACAAAACATGTATACTTATTTTTCACAAAGAAACCCAGTCCCCAGAATGCTTCTGCTAAACAGAAATAGTTTTTGGGATCACTGCACAAGCATCCATGATCCACACTGGTATTTTATCATTCAGAAGACTTGGGTTGCAATGCTAATACACACCAGCTGGATCTCAACAGTCAACCATGAAGTCAGATTTGTGATTCCTCCTCCTGTCAAGGATAACAAAAAAATACTTCGAGAAAAACACATTCAGAAAAAGTTCATCTTTGTGCTTTAGCTCACTCTGTTTATTCTCAGGAGCAGTTTCTACATCTTGGTACACATTCATGTTACACAATAGGTAAAGGCTTCATTTCTGTGCTTTTAAAAGAAAAAAAAATAAAAGGCAGAAGGCTGGCACTGACTGTCTCTGCGGCTGAGATGAAACATGAAGTTTGGGTAATAGTTACAGTTTGCCTGACTCATTAAAGCTTACCATGGCTATCAAACTACTACACCATAAGAAAAGGTGTATTTTTTGTTTCTCCTGACAGCCTTTCTTTGACTTTGTGAGCACCTCTAGTGCAGCGATGGTATTTTGTAAAAACAATGAAAATGTGACTTTCAAAATCTACATCATGGAGAGTTAAAATCTTTATCTAGAGCCTTGGAGATGTTACCACATTCCTTAATTTAATTTTTGTCAAGTAGAAAGATGTACAGGTGCAATGGTTTTCACTGGGCTTCTTACTCTTGATAATGCACTACATGAAGCTGAAAAGTAATTCTGGGAGAGTATTCAGACAGAAAACAAGTAGGCATAAATGCTGTCCAGAATTTCAAAATAAAGTCCATAACCTCATCTTCTGCAAATATTCTTTGTTTTGAGCAGAACTTCAGAAAGACATAGGCAAAGCAGTAGACTTGACCAGAAATTGGAATTTCTGGCTCACTAGAAATACTGACATTTCAGTTTACTTCCTTTTCAAATTCGGTCAATAAAGGCAGGAATCAGATGTACTGGAAGTGGAGGGTAAGGGAGCAAACACTGGTCCTGAAAACCTTTGGAAATAAATGTAACCAATGTACAAATAAACTCAAAATAAATAAGCATCTACAAAAAAATATGGACAAAGGAATTTGTTCTTAATGCTCTTGAGTAAAAAGTGTCCACCATTAAATTATTTTGCAAATATAGAAAAAT
This sequence comes from Falco naumanni, assembly GCF_017639655.2. NCBI lineage: Eukaryota > Metazoa > Chordata > Aves > Falconiformes > Falconidae > Falco > Falco naumanni. The sequence goes on from NC_054054.1 coordinate 56,453,563, forward strand.
AGGTTTCCAGAAAAACAAGATTATTCTTAAATGAAAATTAATTTGGTCAATAGCTACAGACAATTAATAAAATATTTTCACATACTACATTTTTTTACTTAGAAATGTTATTAAAGAAAAATGAAAAAAAAATACGGATAGGAAAGATAAAATAATTGAAAAGGAAATATTTCAGTTTGTTTACAAAATACACTTCTGGCAGACCCAGGAGGATGATCTTCCCTTTTTTTATCCTTATTTTAAAAAGAAAAAAACAAAAAAGCTGCAGCAAACCCAATCTTTTTTGTTACCTGTAGCTAAAATCTTATCTACAAGTTTTTCAGTTTAGCAGCTACGTTGAACGTATCCCCTTACTCTCCATATGTCCTTTGGCAGCATTTTAAAGCAGAAGACCAGAGAATAACTGTAGGCACTGCTCCACCTCCTGAATAGATTTGCAATCCTTTGTGGCATTGTTCGGGAAAGGATTTCTCATCCAAGTTTTTTTAATTTTGAGACCTCAAGCAGCAAGTCCCACGGCCAGTCAGGGAGGGGAAGGTGCCAGGGGTATTTCACAGCCATGCATTGCCCACGGGGTATATGAGCGGCCACAGAACCTTGCTTATCCAGGTGGGACCTGCGCAGACAAAACCCCAATCAGGGGAACAAAACCCCAGCACAGCACACAACACTGCCACACTCTAGCACTTTACCCAATCCAAAATTTTACACACTGAATGGATATCCAAACCATATGTGATATGTTGCTACCACAGTGGATAAAGGCAGAGGGGAGTGGGAGCCTGAGACATGGCAGGCTGAAAAACTTGCACTGGCGATATGAAGTGTAACAAATCTGCATGGTGCTTCAGTGACGCCTGTTAAGATCATGAGCTTCTATCACTTTTGTGTAGTTCCAAGTCATAATTAATTTGCTGCTAGCCTTCATCTGCAATGAATTACAAACTCTTCTGCATGCATCAGCTCAGCTGACCAGTGCAGGCAGCAGGGAAAATATCTGCCAAACACAGAGCTTCAAGGGGTGATTTTTTTTTTCACCCATTTATACTCCCATGTTCATAAAATTGAATCACAGCATAACTAAAATTACATCTGAATGGCAATGTTGAAGTGCCCTGCTGGAACAGTGAGAGTAAAATTTACCTGTCTTGTGTTAACTTGGTGAAATCATGGTGAAGATCTCATGCTGGAGAAACGAAACTTAGTGGGAGATTCTGTCAAAGCAAGAACTAGATGGAGGTCATCAGGCTACCATTTTTGCCTCTGGCAGCATCTCCCAATGATTTTCAGCACATTAAAAATCCTTTGCCTCACATGAAAAACATTATATCTGTGTAGGCTTTCTTTCCAAAGGCTACAGCTTGTACTTCCTAAGCAGCAATCCTCAAAAAGTCTCAAGTGAAGCAGTCCTAGTGAATGCAATTTAATTTTCTCTAACATAAACCAGGAGCAATTTATCATGCCTTTAGCTCTTAGGTTGCCTCCCCTCTCTCTGACTGTTGGTGTTTAAAACAAATTCAAGGCAGATACATAGACAGCAATTTTGCCAATGGCTAGTCCCAGGACTCTGAACACTGGCATCTCTGCATCCACATTTTTACCTTCAGGATGGATTTCCAATGCTAAAGAAAGTTCAGATCCTCAGTGAGCAATTTTTATTATCCTTCTATTTCTTGTTGCTGCATCTTGCTTGCAGATACCATTTACCATCTTTCTCTGCAACTATCTGTGTGATTTTCAATGTAGTTTTTTATATGTAGGTTAATTTGAACAGTGCCACTTCCTGGAAATTGCATGTAAAAAAGCAACAGCCTGTTTGGTAAAACCCCTATTCCATTTCTGAATTGGAATTGATCTTCCTGTTTTGTTTTGTTGTAGTGAGCAAAGCACCTGTCTCCAGAGTACCCTGCTTCCACTTGCCATTCTAAACTAAAAGCCAATCTGTTCAAGCAGAATAAATATGCTAGAAACTTTTGAAAAACATTCTATCATACAAGGAAGAGTAAACATAAAATCTCAATGTCTTTTGATCTATGTATTTACCTATGCATTTATCTTTGTCTCACATTTGCTAGTATAGCCATGGAAGAATGAACGTGAAGCTCCAGCAAAGTTCTGAAATACCTTTGGTTTATTACATGTCTTATAGGGAGCATCTACTTTTATGTAAACCTTTATAAAGGACCTCCAGAGACAGGGGGTGAAGGTCCACACTGCATATAAATGACTTGGCTTCATATTTTCCCATTTTTATATTCATCATTATATTGGGAAATATCAATATGTCAAGGAATGTACCTCATGAAAAGGTCACTAAATCAATAACATATTCAGGGAAAATTCTCTTTCAGAAATAAATGAAACACCTTTTGTTGATTATCGAAATACTCTGTAGATCTGTTTTACCTGAATTTATCAGAGTTAAAGCCAGGTATGAGCCACAGAATGTCACACTGCTATACAGATTAAGTGCAATGATGCTGTTGCTTACGGTTCAAACCAGGACACTAGGCATAGGACTTGCTTTCTCCTGGGGTTTGTCAAGGAGGAACAAGGTTCCAGCTGTAAATTATTTACTGGTGTCTGAATTCTCACCATGAGCAGGAACATAATAATCACAAAGAAATGTACAAATACATATTAGAGAAACAATGCAAGGTTTCAGACAGGTCTGTTCTAATTATTTAGACAGATTGTCACTCCAATGTCAATTCAGTGTCCAAAAGGGCAAGACTGAGGACCCAGAAGTCTACAGGCTGGTCAGCCACACCTCCATCCCTGGAAAGATGGTGGAACGGCTCATCCTGCAGGTCACCTCTAAGCATGTGGAGGAAAAGAAAGTCATCAGGAAGAGTCAGTATGGATTCAGCGAGGAGAAATCATGCCTGACCAACCTAATAACCTTCTATGATGGAATGACTGGCTGGGTAGATGAGGGGAGGGCTGTGGATGTTTTCTACCTTGAACTCAGCAGTTCAGGGTTTTTGACACCATCTCCCATAACATCCTCGTAGGTAAGCTGGGGAAGCGTGGGTTAGATGAATGGACAGGGAGGTGGATTGAGAACGGGCTGAATGGCAGAGCCCAGAGGGCTGTGATCAGTGGCAGAGTCCAGCTGGAGGCCTGTAGCTGGCGGTGCCCCAGGGATCAACAATGGCTCCAGTCTTGTTCAAATTATGCATCAATGACCTGGATGAAGGGGCTGAGTGTACCCTCAGTGAGTTTGCAGATGATACAAAACTGGGAGCAGCGGCTGATACCCCAGCAGGCTGCGCTGCCATTCAGTGAGACCTGGACAGGCCAGAGAGCAACAACAGCAAGTGTAGGGTCCTGCACCTGGGGAGGAATAACCCCATGCACCAGTACAGGCTGGGGCTGACCTGCTGGAAAGCAGCTCTGCAGAGAAGGAGCTGGGAGTTCCAGTGGGCAACAAGTTGCCCATGAGCCTGTGTGCTCTGGTGGCCAGGAAGACCAGTGGGATCCTAGGGTGCATTAGGAGGAGCATGGCCAGCAGGTCAAGGGAGGGGATCTTCTGTGTGGCCCTGGGGAAGCCACACCTGGAGAGCTGTGTCCAGTGCTGGGCTCCCCAGCTCAAGAGAGACAGGGAACTGCTGGAGAGGGGCCAGCAGAGGGTTATGAAGACAACGAGGGGACTGAAGATTCTCCCTGATGAGGAGAAGCTGAGAGGGCTGGGCCTGTTTAGCCTGGGGAAGAGGAGACTGAGAGGGGATCTTATCAATGCACACAGATATCTTCAGGGCGAGTGACAGGAGGACAGGGCCAGCCTCTTTTCAGTGGTGCCCAGTGACAGGACAAGGGGCAATGGGCACAAACTACAATACAATAAGTTCCATCAGGATATGAGGAAGAACTTCTTTACTTTGAGGGTGGCAGAGCACTGGCACAGGCTGCCCAGGGAGGGTGTGGAATCTCCTTCCCTAGAGCCATTCAAAACCCACCAGGATGTGAATCTGTGCAAACTGCTGCAGGTGAACCTGCTTTAGCAGGGGGTTGAACTAGATGATCTCCAGAGGTGCCTTCCAACCTTGACCATCCCGTGGTTCTGTAACCATTCCGTGATTGGTAGCTATTTGTTTTAGTCCAATATATAACGTAATGTATTGTAATTACTATGATTAATGTAATTTAGTTGGATACTTTCATAGGATGTGGTAAAATTGTGTATTATATCAGTTTTCTATAACAATTCCAAAGTCAGTTCCTTTAGGTATGTAGCTGGTAGAGGTATGGCCAGTATTTTAATGAAAAATCAGCTTCTATATTTCCCAGGTTATGTTGGTATTCTCCTATTTTCTTGAACCCTTTCTTGAAGAAAAATGGCCCCATTATATCTTTACTGCTGTCTTGAATATATTACACCACCAAGGAATGGTAGGCTGAAATGTGTTGTTTCTGAATTGCTGTTTGGGTTTGCTTTCACATACTGGTTGCTGGAGGAGTTACAGTGTATTTTGGATGGTGGTCAAAAAGAACTTAAATAGCGTGAGATATGCAATTTGGTGGTTACTAGCATTGGCCATACTTTTTGGTTATAGCAGCATTAGTATCCAGTGATTGATGCAAAGGGATTGTTAATTGCTGTAATTAATCAAATGTCACTCAGCATTGAGGAATTATTGATATCCCATATACACACACAAAATGCACACAAAGAAATCCCTTTCGCAAGATGTACCAGCACAAGTGCCAAAAAAGCTACTTTATATGTTCTTCAGAGAAAAGTAGTGTTACTTTCTCTTTGTTTGCTAAAAATTCAGGGCTCGATGTGCTCCGAGACTGTGACTGTGGCAAGATTTGCACTTCAGCTTCCATCATCAGCCCCTAATTCAAAACATTTCCAGAGTCTTTAGCAATGTTGAGGTACAGTAACTTCCCAACTGAATGGGGAATGTGGCATCCAGGTACTTCATCTGCTTGACATAATTGTTGTAAACACATACAAGATTAGTGATAAGGTTTTATGCCAGAGTGTAAACTGGTAACTTGGCTAACAGCTGCCATTCAGTTAATCTAGGAAAAGGAAGTGAAAGTCTTATGTAATGTCAAATTCCTAATATTGCCAGTAATCACAAGTAACATGAATGTATGAATAATGTTAAGAAGTTCTTCCCTTCTTTATTCACTTGCCTTCACGGTTTTGAATGTATGAAATGGGTACTGAAACTAAATGTAGCCTTCGTTGTTAGCAGAGTTTTGCAGATATTGCAGAAAATATTTAGCAATATTTGCTGTTTGGGGTTTTTTTTTTCTGTGCTTTTGCTAAAAGTATGCTGCTTTTGCATTGGTTGTCTGCAAGCATGCAGGAGTTAGCAGGAGTATTTGTAGGTTATTTTTAATTATTTCTGGGTACTAATGGAACTATTGCTATATAGTGGCATGAGAAAGACCAAATAGGAAAGTCTCATATGTATTTAGGGACCAAAATTCATTTGACGTAATACCTGAAAACCCCTCAGCACTCTGCCTCAAAGTCTTAAGATCCCCTCCTTAAGCAAACTCTTGCTGTCCAGTCTATAAAGTTCACAACATTGACATTGACAGTATGAATTAGATACACTGAGGGAGAAGAGGACAGAGGCAGGCATTTATATTAACTGAAACCCTAAAGGCCAGCAGCCACCTTTGGGATTCAAAGACTGACAAGTTATAATCAGTAATGCAGGCATGCACCGACTATGCATAGAAAAAGTAAGAAAACTACGTAACAAGTAATGCTAATTACTTGCTCAGATGGGGACAACAAGCCCAAGTAAGAGAAGCAGAGCAGATGTTGGATGAGATAGGCCCTTCCCAAAACAGACCTAGGCAGCTCTGGGAAAAGATGCTTAGTCCGCTAAACAGCTCCATCTGTCTTCTCTGGAAACTTTTCCGTCTTGGTTTCAACATCAGGTTACCTGCACCATCCCTCTGCAGAAAGTAAGTTCATAGAAAACCTGTTGTGGCAGGCCAGACCTGACCAGTTTGGATCTTGTTTGGCTCATTTTCAACCATTGCCCAGAGCAAAAATCTAATCTCAGTTTAATGGCAAAGTGGCAAGAGCTTCTTTGTTTTCTTTCTTGGCCAAAATCAGAAAGAAAATAGCATACTTAGCATAGAAAAATCATTTGACACTCTATAAATTATGCATTTTTATTATTATGGATTTTGAAAGATTAAAATGAAGAATCAGACTCTGCTCTTCTGTATTCTCTTACATAACTAAGCACTTGGATAGAAGACAAAGTTTTTTAAACACTAGTAAAGCTTTTAAATTATTTAGTATTACATATGAGTGGATAAATTCAGCTTATCAATTAGTTAAAAATACATGGCAAGAGGGATGACAGCTTTACAATGTACAATATATGCCAATCACTATAGAGTGTCACTTGGACTCTGAGTACTTTGTTGTTTGAAGATGCTGTAAATCAGCAGAATCCAATTCTACAGCTGGAAATTAACCATTAATCCACTAAATACACTTGCAACATGATAATTTCCCTCTGCTGTCCCAGGTGATCATCTTATCCACAATATATGCCAACAACATATTGCTCCAGGGACCATCTTCAGTTACAAGATTTTAGAGTTATTTTCAGTTCTCTCCCTTCTTGCCAAGAGATGCAATTAAAGAAATCAGTGTTTCAAGCATTTTTAATTTTTGCCAGTTAATAGCAACACAGATGGACAAAGGAGATTCCTAAAGGTATCACATATATACATCTAGAGACATAGCACTGTCATTTTATATGAATGCATCAGGTTTTTGAGTATAGGCAGCGTACTGCCAAACTGGTCTGTAAACAAGCAGAATCTCCTCCATCAACTTCATGTGCTGTGTTTTTTCACTACACATTTCAAATATGGTGTTTTCAAACTGACAACTAAGTACCACAGTTTCTCAGTAACGTTGACCACTGAACTTGGGAATAGTACACTTTTGGACATGAGTTTCTTCAAAATTATCAGAAACTGAGTGACTAACTTGCAATTACTATTTTTTCTTTGAAAAAGGTCCAAAGCAAGGCTGTGCTAATCAGCTCAGTCTTTCTAGCTACCTCACAGGACAAGAAGAAAAGACCATTGAAGTCAGTCTCCATATTTATAGCTCATGTGTTTTCCAAGATTGTTAACAAGTCAAGGCTAATCTTTGCCCAAACACTCAATATTTGCTTCCTGATCTGTATCGTTGAAATGGTGGGTTTTTATTGCAATGGGACATAATCCCACTTTTGACTCACACACTTAGCTCTGGCTCTTTGCTAACCTTTTTCTTCACTGTCACCACAGGTATCCCACTGCAGAGATCTTGGGGGCATATTCCCTCTCTATCTGGACTTTTTCACTTGGCCAGAAGCACAGAAACCAGGAAAAGCAGACAGATAAATATCCTCTAACTCAGACACCTCTGCTAAAAAAAACCACCCACAGTACATTGAGTGAACTTACAGTAAAATGTGGACAAACAAATAGAACAGATGCTTTTTCTAAAGCACCTAAAGAGTACCTATATAGAGTACCTATCTACCATGTGTGGTCAATAACAATAGGGTATTTTCTTGTGGATCCAATGGCATGTCTGGCATTGAAATGTGTTCTAATTTTGTGCAGTCTGGAGGACACCATCTCAAAGAGAAGAAGCCAGGAAGGAGTGGGCCCACCAGAGCAAAAGGAAAGGAGAATCAACAAGCAGATGACAGCAAAAGCACCAAAGCCTTTTGTGCCTCAAAAAGCCTGGAACAAGGCTATCTTTGGACGGGAAAGCCTATCCTTGAAAAGGGGGAAGGAGGCAAGAAATGACGGAGAAGGTAATTAGTGAATTACCTCAGTGTACTGTAGTTCACCCACAGCAGGGAATATAGATCTGCTGATCTTCAGCTTACAGTTTGAAATATCAAAAACGTAACAGCAAGTCACTGGCACACCATGAAAGGGAAAAATATGAAGCTGAAAACAGCTTTACAAATGCTGGAAATAATTCTTACAATCTGAAATAACAAAATAACTGGGATTGGAGGGTCTGAGAACTAATCACAGCTTCTATTCCCTCTCCTCGCACCTCTGCCTAAAGAATTGAGAGTGCAATGCCTTGAAGCATGCCAATTCCCCCTGTTTCTGAAGAGTCTCAAAGAGCTCAAATAAACAAATTATAGTTATCAGCTTTTCATCTGATCCCTCAAGTCTTGGAAGTTCTCATGAACTATTTAATTTTTTTGGCCACCAGCTTGAAGGTATTTTTTAACAGTAACTCAGGACATGTTTAAAACTCTTCTTGCACTGTATATCTAAAATAAGTTACACAAGTTTTGTTTACATTGTGAGTTCTTGCAGTAACAGCAAATTGTTTTCAATTGCTCTCCCAGCTTATTGTACTGCAAAGTAATATAAATTTCATTAAAGGTTGAAATAAAATATTTTTTCCTCTCATAATTCATCAAGCTCCACCATTCAAAATTTCAATCTGAATACATATACAAAAGAAATAAGACTATATTAACTATATTGAGTTCATATGACTATGAAAGCAATTCTGTTTATGTTAAATTCTTTAATTCCAACCATTATGTATGGGTCATCTTTCAAAAAAAATGTAGTTGAGTTACGGGAAGAGCATGGCAAGTTTTACCTGACACATTGAACATTAATGTTTTCAGTCATATGCATTGGGTTATGAGATAAAAGTTCATCTGCACACCTGTAAAGAAGCACAGAGGGAAAATGGCTGTTGAGGAGCAGGCGAGTTTACATATATTATATACATATTCTCATTAGCAGACCTTGCATCCTGCTCAGCCAGAGTGGAGGAGGATGAGGCCATTGGTGCTGTCTCTGTTCATGGGAATGCTCTGCATGTCTGTCTGTGACCTGTGCGGCTGGCTGTGTGTACGCGTATATATGTGCTGTATGTGCGTTGTCTGTGGGCATGTGCTTGCTGCAAATACGTATCATCAGTTTTGCTACAGGTTGGACCTGGGAGCATGGAGCTTTAGCTGCCTTGTCTCTCTGAAGCTGTTGGATCCAGTACAACATATCTTCCCCTAGAAAAAAGTTAATAAACGGTATTGCCTTCTTGATCCAAGGCATAAAGTGATTCAAGCAAAAGATGTCTGAACATACATAAATTGACAAATTCTTTTTCTGCTTATTGAGAATAATTTGATAATATAACCTTAAATCAGGAATGTATCTCTGTATTTAAAAATCTCTGTTCCTAAAACATCACTTTTTTTTTGTTTCCCATAAATGAAAATACACATTTGATTAAGTGCTTTTACTAATATATGGTAAAAATATCTTGAATATAGTACTTAAATTTTTATGAAATTATTAACTCTATCTAAGAGTTCAGCTGAGTAAGGCACTGTCATCCTATTTAAGGACTCTCATCTGCTCTGTAAAGTCTTTCTTTCTTGTGTTATTTTCTTTGGTAATGTGACATTTCAGACTGAGTGGATCAGAATGTCAGCAAGCATAATCATCACAGATTCATCACTTTTACTTTTTCCAGCACAGGATCTGACCCATACTAATATTCTTTTTTTTTTTTTTAAGTGACTGGTAATCTAAATTGTTTTCTCAAAAAAGATAAGAAGTTAGCCATAAAAATGAGAATGCATTAAAAATACATGAAAATAATATGAAATAATATAGAAGAACTGGATGGTATCTGCCATGCAGTCCTGGTGTGCTCAGACCTGAGGAACCAGGTGGACAGTATAGCTGACACATCCTCTATGGCAATACATCATTCTCTAAGCTTTGGTAAATTATCCATATTGCCATGTTCAGTTGGATGCTTATGTTCACTGGCTAAATTAACATTCTCAGAATGCAGTGCCACAGGGCAAGATGTGAAAGTTGCGAAGGCTGGTGCCGAGGACATGATGTACCTTCTGCAGGTGCTTCAGCAGTTTTAACTGAAACTAGCTCTAGCAGGCTCCTGTGAAGGAAAGACCTAGCAGGGGCTAAGTACTGCTTTTGGTCTATCTTGTCCAAAAGGAATCCAGTTTGTGCTCTTTCATACAGCTCCATAATGTTCTGCAAAATGCAACAAATGTGGAGGTTGAGATTGAATTAGAAATCTCACTTCTGAACTGAAATAGTTCTGTAAATTAATCCACTATTTTCTTTGGTGCTGTTCAGCACATCTATGTCTTCCCTATTGTTTCTTTAATCTTTTGCATCTATAAAAACAAGGGTGGTTTTTTTTTAGGTTGCATATAAGTAATAATGTCTGAAGGATTCTCAGATACTCAAGATAATAATGTTATAAAGGGCCAAGTTATGTTACGTGTCTAAGTTCTTACAAATTTTAGAATACCTAGCCACCAAGTGTCAGATCAACTAAGGTGCTTTAGGTTGAATACCAGAGCTGCTAAAAATTTACAAATTGCTTTACTGGAAACCTTAATCTATTAACCATGTGAGATACAATGATATTTCTAAAATATTTTTCCTCTTTTAAAAACTACAAATTTCAGATAAAATCTTTCCTCACAAAGTACAGCTCTTCATTTTAAAATTAATAGTATTACCATATTTACAAATTCATTTCAAAGGCTTTTTGAAATATTTATAGTGCAATTGTATCTGTCTACCTATGCAGAGAGAGAGAGAGTGGGAGGGAGGATCAAAGCAGAGACAGACAGACAGATAGTTGGGTAGATGAAGGGGCAGGTTCAATCTTGATTGGTACTGAATTAAACGTGAAGCAAATTTACTAAGGTCAGTGTGATCATTCTTGTCTGACACCTGTGGAAATGAGAGCAGAATGTGGCCCTTAAGACAAAAAAAAAAGCCACTCCTCTATAGGGTTATTGCACCTGAGATAACTAATGTTCTTAAAACCTATTAACATTCTCAAAGGCAATATTCTTCTCTGTATAGCTGAGTACTGGCATCTGGTAAACTGGTCGACTGCCAGTTTAAACATGTCAGTCAGTCATACTTTACATAAACAGATGTGGAGGTGATACGACACCCAAAAATATTTTCATGTTTGTTAACAGACTTGGAGAAAGCTTTATCACATTGCTAACAGTAAGATGTACATGCTCAGTGACAGCCTGAGAGAAATATAGATTTGTTGGATACTGTATGTATCTGAAATTATTTAAGAAAATTCTACATATGCATGTCAAAAATGCGCATATTTTACTGTATCCATACCCTATACTTCTGGTATACTGGTAGCTTATGAAGGTTTGGATTCTGAAAACTTTTACATTTGTGTTTATTTTTACTTACGTAAATAATGCTATCATCCACAAATATTATAAACGTGGAAATACATTGTTTTCAAACAGGCTTATATTTCATGTAGCATAACACAGCTACAAGACTGACTGAAATATCACTGAGCTTATAGCTCTAACTGCATAAAAATAATGAGTCAATAATAGCTTATACTCCATTATGTATATGTATACATATATGAAGTAATAAACTAGCACCAGAAAAAACTATTCTAATCAACCACATGCAATAAATTATGTTATTTTTAATACTGTAGTCATACTGGGAAAATGTAGGACACCATATTATTTTCTTCTAATTGCATATCATAAGTGCAGGAGTTGTAAGAAAACAACAGATGCTAGACATCGCTAGAGATGTGAATCTTGATTTGTTTTTATATCTGCCCTGACATTTAGGCTGTAGGCTTTTAAGAGGAGATTCCAAGGCAAATGTTTTCATCATCTGACTCATTTTTGCCTGAAGGAAATACCAATTAAAAGGAGAAAATAAAGGTAAACATGGAGCAGCAGAGGATTATTGTTAATCACAATTTCCTATGGTGATTCTGCTTTGCTTTTCATGAAATGTCTGAACGCTAACTTTCATTAAGCATTATACACTTTCTTACACTCACACACTACATTTAGCTTGAATTGCCTGTGTCCATGGCTGCAGACAGAGGTTCACACAGTCCTTATAAATTGTCTAACTTGTAATTTGCCCATAAGGGCAATATTAGACATGTTCACTGGAAGACAGTAGGAACTAACAGAAGAAGCCAGCAAAGAAAACATGCAAAGAAAGCCCCCACAACTCATAAGAAAAATGTCATTGAGTTCAATTACTCTGTGCAGCAACACAAGCGCATGATGCTGCCTCCATGTAGTGATGAATATAGCATGTGATTAGCACTGAATGTGAAGGCATGCACTGCCAAGGGGAAAGTGTTCATCTTCTGTTGCAGCACAAACAAACTAGTAGGCTGCAACAAAACTTTACCCTTGGTCAGATTCTACTGTCTGTGCTGTATCTCATTCCTCCATGAGTCAAACCACGCTGCTCCTCCATCTAGCACATGCATGCACATGCCTGCCCACCTTCCCTATCCTCAGGGCTATTTAACCCTTTAGCAGGAACGAGCTACAGCTGCACATCTTCCATCTCAATCAACCCACTGCCTCTGAGGCAAGGCCACAGCTGCACGTTATCAATGCTAATCAACCCACTGCCTTCATTCCTCTACAATCTTCTATAATAAATTCACTACTAGATTTCAAGAAGATACCATGGTCCCTATGTTCTGAGGGGCCCAAACGAGGATATGGATCAGCTTTTAATTAGCTACTTTTCAAGTTATATGTTGATTTTTTAATAATTGTCAGTGCTGGATCTTCAATAACTCATTTTCTTACACTTATACCCTTCACTGGAGCATGGCAAAAGGACTTTTGAGGTAATGGTAGCCAGCTTCCAGTATCTACCTTCTTGTTCTGAAATTGTCAGATTAGTTTACCAATGTGTACAAAGTGTAACATTTTCTTTTAAGTTAGACTTTAAGTGATAACAATTTCATACTAAATGGCGGGCATTTATTAAATATAGCTATGTAGCGTAAATAAATTCTGAGTGGGAAACATATTTGTGCCCCCTCACAAATATGTAAGTTGAAAGGAAGTTTCCACCTTTTAGAGGAAGAAAGGTCTGAAATGGTCTTCCTGTAGAAACTGAAGTCACAGATCTGTCCAAATCTAGCTTACTGTGTCCAACAGTTAAGACAGGGCAGTTTCAGAATGACCAGGTGCTCATACATTCCTTGCTGACTGCAGCATGAAGATGGTTTGAGTCTTCATATCTCTGCAGTGTGAACATGATAATTCAAAGATACAAAATTTAGTCTTTCAGATTAAGAAACTGCCTCATTTAGTGACCAACAAGAAGCCTTTAAGTGAAGTGGATGTGATTGTTAATAGATCAGCTGAATGTACTTTTTTGATTTCAGTGATTTCTTAAGCATTACAAAATCAGGAAGTACTAAAAATAAGGTTTTCTTGGGGTCTTGAATAAAAAGGCTACAGAACAGTTGCTAGGGACAGCAGTAAAGTAAGGTTTATACATACACCAGGTGCAGGTTCAGAGATGAAAGGATTAGGATGTCATCACAGACTTGATACTTTGATTTATCCGTATACAGTGCAGAGCTGAATGTCAGAGAACAGAACCTGTTTACTACAGGGTTATGTTGGATAATATTTATTTTCAAGTAGAATTAGGTAACTGGTGTACAGTGATACTAGGTTTTAAAATCTGCTTGGGGGTTCAGGGTACTATAGGCTGAATTCCGCAGAGCCATAAGAACCACAGTGTAAAAGGCAACAATGATGAGAGCAATTATTTTATCTACTTCTTGCACTGGTTAAAAACCTGGCATATATATGGAGGAGAACAGCTAGAGGTACATGATTTGTGTTTAATTCTTTGGTGGAGAGAGGTAGCTACACTGAGATTGTATGTTGGGTTAGATTAAGGTTTGCAACAGCATAGATGTTTTTTTTCCTGCATCAGCAAGAAAACCTATCTTTAAAAATAGACCTGCCACGTCTACCTGCATCACCTTGAAACTATTTCCTCCTACGGGATTCCTGCTTTGTCTTAATCTTGTGATGTTTTAGGATCCTGCAACAAGCTTAGATCATCCGCCTTTACTGTCCCATTTTCTGTAGATCTGAGAGGGCAGAAACTTTGGATCAATGCTTAGTATGTTTTTGAAAAAAATCTCCCAGCTGATCCCACTTACTATGCTTCAGCTCATAGTCTCGAGCTGCCTGAGGGTGCCTGAACTGGAGTCCTCTCTGAAAAACCTACGTAACAGATATGCTCCAAGAGCTAACCCAATGCACTCTAACTGCAAATGGGCATTCAATCCCCCGAGCTAGGCTAGAGCTAGCCCAGAAAACAAACAAACAAACAAAAAAAATTTTAAAAAAAGAAAAACTGTGTGTGTGTATACCGTGGATGTCAGGTTTTCAACACAAGTTATTTTACTGTACAAAACTGCTCCCGTTTATTGGCATTGCTACACAGGTTGTACAGTGCAGGTTAAACAGACGGAGCCATACATGACTACACTCTTCAGACTCTTCAGTCTTGTCAATTCCCAAAAATCAAAGAGAGCATTCTTTTGGAAACTTAGTACCCTGCCTCCCACACCACCATCACCCCCTTTTTATTTTTCTTTCTTTTTTTTTTTTTTAGGTAGAATATTTTCTGTGAAGAAAGGATTGCAATAACAAAAGTATAAAATGTAATTTTGCATTGCCCAGCATTAAAAATCACAAGTTAGACCTCTGGAGACTAGATTAAAATTCAGCAGATTAAATAATAATTATCAGGGTGGAATGGCAGAGATGTCACTGATCTTATTGTAATTAATTCTGTAGAGTTCATGTTATGAACTCTTCCTTATTGCTCTCCGAGCTAAAAATAAGAAAATCTGCAAATTGGACACAGTATTAGGCTTTCAGCAGCTGGGGATTTCATTGGAAAACACCAAATACTGTTACTTTCACAATTACCATGAAAAAATGACTTTTTTATTGCTGATGACCTTAGTACTATCACTGGTGAATTTTTTAGTTTATTTCTTAGAACAATGGTGAAAACACTGAACAATGAACACTGTACCTTTTAGTGTTTCTCTGACCTTATCATACATGGCTTTTAAACCTTCAGCTACTTGGGGTATCAAACTATAGATGTAAAATTTCAGGTGAAAATCAATAACTACTTTTTATTTATATGAGAAAAATTGGACTTTTGCTATAAAGCTGATTTGCGTTTGTGGAAGCTGCATGCAGAAGGAAAAAGAAGGCAACCTGTTGTGGTTAAGGGATGTGAACTATATGAAAAACAGCGCTTGAACACTGTTGTGTTAGTGTTGCTACATGACTTAAAAACAGCACATGGATGAGTACTTTCAAGTGTTTAGTAAGAAAGCACAGTAAATAATTTATCACTGTCTCTTCAAATCCCTTGGAACCGTATTTAGTAAAAATCTTTACTGGTATGAAATACTTGAATTCAAGTCATTCAGTAGACCATATTCCTCTTACTATCTTGCAAAACACTGTTCAAGGTTTGAGCTATGGTCTTGATATGCTTTTTTAACATCTTCATGTATACGTCGATAGTTATCCATCATAAATTATGGTCTAAAAGGTTGTTTTCTTTCATTATGTTTTACTATTTGATTCCAGGGTAACATAGTGGGTATTGAGTTGGAAGAACAGCAAAGAACATGCTACAGACAAGTCATGTCATGCCATGTGAACTTATCCTGGAATTCCTTGTTGGTGTCTGGAAAAATCAAGAACAAAAACTACAGTGCAAGACTTCTGTCAAATCAATAAGCATCTCTTTCCATTTCCTTCTACCTCTTAGCTTTGCACTGGACAACTCATTCCTATGGCTGGCTGAGAACTGAGTATCATAGATATTGAATCCAAACTTTCCAAACCCAAAATTATAAAAATGAACAGTAATAATAACAGCAACAACAATAATAGTAAATGTAACACAGACCAGCCTATACTATTATCTTTTCTCTGTTCCCCACCAACCACAAGAAACTATTCCTACAACATCAGCTAAACTAGATCACCTGACATGCCTTCTAGAAACCTTATTTTCATCTTCAATTCCAAGACATACATTTGGGATCCTAAACTAAATTGGCTCACATAGGTTTTTCCCCTCAAAAATGGCTCATTCGTTATGGGACGCGGTACAATGGGATCTCTTCTTTCTGAGTCATCATCAGTAACAAATAGAAGTACACTACCTTTTATCTTCCAGGTCACCACAGCTGACCAGCTCTGAAATTATCAAAATTGTATTGAGTTTAATACTTACTTTTAATTTCATTGCAGCTGATTTGGGGGGCACCTTGTCATCAAAATGCAATCCGAATTGAGAGGGTTTTGGTGGTTTTGTACTTCTCTTTCTCTTCAGTGATATTTCTCAGTTTTTCTGGAAGCTTTCCAAGTTAAGATCTTCTCTCCTTATCTACTTATCTCTCAGTTACAGCAAGACTTCTAGATGTTATTTTCATGCCATTGTGGAGCCTCTGAGTCTTCTTTTAGTTTACTTTACCTAGTAGAGTTGTATCAGCACTACCACAACTATTTCCAGCTTGTTTAGAGAGAAATGCCAGTTCACTGTGCCTTTCTTCTCACTCTTTGAAAATGGATCTGAGTTTCTAGTTCCTTTCAAGCCTGAAGACTATTCCAAAATAGAGAGGGTTTGAGATGTTATAATTATACATAAGAGTTAGTGAAGAAATTAACTTTTCCCCAATACAATCTCCTTTATTTGAAACATGTGTAAAGTAGGTCTCATTTCACTGAACTCAAAAGTAGAGGTCAGTTGGGTATTTGCAGCTCAGCACACCTTTCAGCGAACAGCCCCAAACTCCACCTACATCCCAACTTAAATAATATTTAGGTGTCCAAAAAGCCCCAAATAGTGAATCAGTTTATCTTATCTCCCAGGACTTTAGTAGTAAAGGTGACTATACTAGATGTATGTTAGTTAAGTTCCTGGTTACTTCCTTTAAGTTACCCACACATTATCAAAACTTCCAATTTTGTGCAGGCAGGACAGACTTTCTTGCCTAGTGCTCAGTTGCATTAATTTAGGTGGAGATCTCAAATTACATCAAAATTGGTTGGTGGTAGTAACAATAAATATTGTTGTTCACTGCTTGCGATGCTTGTGGTATGTAGTCAAGCAATCTGTGATTTGATTTCTAACATTATTCAACTGGACAGAGATTGAATATATAGAATATTAAATTAAAAATATTTTCCTGGAAGGGGAATCAAATGCAAAATTCTCATTAGTGTTTTTAGAAATACTGCCTTCTGCAAGATCTCTACAAGGGATTTAAAATAAAACCTTTCATAATTTCCTACACTTTATTTTAAAACACACAGAAAAGTGTCAATGCTGTTCATTAAAAATAAAAATTGTAAATCTTGAGTCAAAATTACAGAACTACAAGCAATGCAGAGCCAAATTACTCGCTGGAGCTAGCCAGGATGTAAAAACCTGCATATGTGAGTGGGTTAATGGCACCCTGACTATCACAGTCTTATGTTTACAGAAATTGAACAGTTTAGACATTACTTACTTGCATGTATGAACAAATAAGTATAACCAGTGCTTGAGGGAAGCATAACATTTAATTATGATTTTAGTATTCTCCATACAAAATAATTAGCATTAGTTTACCAAACTTTGCTGTGATTTTAATGCATTTTAATTCTCTTAATTTATAGTTCATATCCAGGTTAAGACAGTGAGCTAGGGAAGAGAACGATTGCAGACTTGCTATGGGTTAGTATCTTCTTCCATATGGTTCGTGGATATTGCAGTAGACAGGCAGCCTGATGATAATGAGGCAACAATTTAAAGCATTAATAAACACATTTTCAAATATGTTTATGGGAACATAGGTAAGTCCTAGACATATTTATAGCAATAATCATGCACACTGTTTAAAAGCATTATGGTCCAGTGCCCAGGGTAATTATGCTCTATTGCCATGAAAGGAGAATGGATGATCTAAAAGTTTAAGATATCATCTTCCAATTGGTAACAAATAAAACATTGTAAACTAAGTTCATAAACACTCAGACGATCAACAATGTTAAGTGCAATACAACATTTTTAAATTCAGTACTCTCCAATTTCTGTACTAAAGAGAATGAAGTGTTTACTGTTAATCCAGTGATAATAAATGGCTGGTTTAGGATAAGAAATAGAATTCAATAGTATATGTTCAAGTCTTTATTTTAAAAACAAAATTGGTCATCAGGAAATTGATGTTGTCATTACTGTCTAATTATTTTCTCTGAATTTTAGGGCATTTGGGGAAAATGTGGTGGCAAGGGAACTCAGCAAAAACACAAAGCTGGATTATGTGAGTTTTTCTTACATTTGCTTTTCTAATCCATCCATAGGTGGTAACAATTAGAGCATTATGAAAGATATTCTTTTGGTATCCCCTCTACTACTATGAACACAGCCTACCTAACATACAATATTTCATTTATTGCGTGTTATTTTGTTGATGATTGTGCAGGTATCATAACGTAATGAAATGCAAAACTTCCTGAAACTCTCAGTTCATTAATAAATCAGTGTGAGATCTAACAGAAAGATTCCTCAGTACTTTATTATTCCTCATCTGACATATAAGATCAGCCTTTTCAAACCTGTATTTATATGCATATGTCTTTCCTTATGTGTGAGTGGTAATGAATTCAAAGGCTAATATTGCTACTTTCATCAACTGATTTCTACAGCAGGACAAATAGGAGAACAAGCAGAAAATTATATACATTTTTCTACTTCACCTTGTTAGCATACTAATGATGTGAAGCTGTCAGAGCTACCAGCATCTCAACTTGTTAATGATTTTTTGTACCTGGGCTTGGACAAAAGGGATAAGCAGGCAAGCTGAAACTCCAGTTTCTAAGGAGACAACCTCAGAAACATGTTAGAAATACTTAAGTAGGTACAACATGTCTCCAAGAACTGGAGGGTTGTTTTTTTTTCCTTGCACAGTGACATATATAAGCTATTTGAAGAGGAATCTGTGCCCTCCAGACTCCATTCTGAAGCTGATGTCTTGTAAGTTAGTGTGGCTTGCAAGCCACAAGGCTTGCATGGGGGAATAAGTCCCCTGGATTTTAGTGCTATGGTTCAGATGATTATCAGTCACAGGTACTGAGCAGAACTATCTTCTGTGCATACTTAGCTGTCTAGCTCTCTGTCTAGTTCTCTGTGTATTCATTTTGCAGCTTTTATTTATGGCCATAAGAAAGCATGTCTTCCTCACTTAAATTAACCTATGTGAAAAATTCTGTGCTAAGTTATACTATGCCTCAAAATAGAACCAAACTGTAGAGGGATGCTGGAAAAACATTTGATGATGCTTGAGGAGAACCACAGGTCCCTTAGGATTCTCCTTCCTCAAGTCAAGATGTTGCATGTAAGTTTTTTTGGAGTACTAGATCCTGCTTTTTCCATTCTCATGTTTTCATGAGCACCGGTTGTTTCCTGCTAGCCTGCTTTACAACTGATGCTCCAAAATATATAGTCTGTAATGAAAACTTTCTGAACTATTGATCCATACAAATGCTTTTCTGATTTTTGCTGTGCTCAAGGGAGATGTAAAGAGAAGAGTAGTTTCCTTCCAATTATTCAGTGACTGGAAAAAAAAAAAAAAAAAAAAAAAAAAGAAAAAGTGAAGGACCAAAATGTTTAATTCATTTTTAAGCACCTGCACTGGCATCAGTAAGCTTGGCACTTTTGTGGATCAGATCTCTGTTTTCACAAAGCTTAGCTTGCATAAGCAATTCTACTGTAGTTGCTTTTCCAGTATGCAAATATTTCAAAAAGTAAATAGATTAAGCATGTCTCTACTAGCCTCTTCCAGAGACTTTTTCCTTTTTGATATTGGATACAGAAAACAACAAAAAGCTCTGACAATAACCAAAAAGAGCTAAACATAAAGTGTCACTGATCAAAGAAAATCTCAATGCAGAAACGGGGAAAGAGACCATGTACTGTTTAAGACTGTTCATTTCACAGAGCAAAACTCACAAAGCAAACACCTACTCCTTAATTACCACCACTGTATGAGAGGAAGCATCTGCCTTTTCAGCAGATATTTTACTTGAAAGATTCATTACAGCAATTTAAACAGCATTTAATTTTAATACCTTCAGAACACAAGGGCAGATGGGATGGCATTCAACGAATATTGCAATTAATAGGTGTAAGAGAGTCAATTTTAGTAAAAGACAGAATTAAATAGATCTACATTAGGCATTTGGTTGGACATGTTTTTAGAGTTGTCTGGAAAATGGAAGATTAGTTCCACACAGAAAGCAAACAAGAAAAAGACCTAAAAATTGAAACTTGCTGGAGCTCAACTATTTGTGAATAAGAGTTTTGACAGTAAAATCATAGCTAGAATGTCTGTGATTTCTCACAAAAGTACTAACTTTTCCTTAAACATCTCTTTGTATCATGTATGATACATCTCTTTGTATCATGCAGGGATTATAAATAAGGTTTATCAGGGCTTATGGTGAGGAAATGTTGCACAATATCTTACCCAGCCAGCATAAACCTTTCTTAGCATTCTTAAATATAATAAATCAATATGGAAAAGGCTGTCCTAATTATAGGGTCACTGATGGTGATATTCAGTTTGCAAATGAGTAATCTAAACTTAAGTGTCTATCTTTAGGTGTCCACACTTGTGGAAGGTATACTTTTCTGTGTTCCATATGGTCAATGGAGATCAAAGCTTAGTTTAGCTGCTAGCCTACAGGCTTTTTACTGCAATTTGTGAGGCCTTTCCCTTTAGTTGCTGCTCCAGAAGGTCATATTTCTCCCAGAGGTTATGTCCTAACTGCCAGTGCTGTGGAAATGTCTCATATAATCTTTAGGTAACCCGAGACCTTGAAGGCACGGAGTCTAGAGAGCTATTCAGCTTAGCAGTCGCTTGGGAACACAGTTCAGTTATTTAAGCATTGGCAACATTTGACATGCCCTACAATACATTATATGTTTGCACAGGGCTGACATTTGAGATACATGACATACGACCTATAGAAAAATAATTGGTTTCTGGACCAGCTGTGAGAGGCCAAACTGGACAGTGTAAGTTATTTAAAATGGTATCTAAACAGCTGAATCCTTCTCTAGGTTAGGTGGATAGCTCTCCACTCTCCTCGCTCCCCTAATTGCTTTGCTTGTATCTTATTTGACTGTGGCGAGAATTTAGAACACAACTTAAATGTAGCTACCTATGTTTAGGTGTTTTGATTTTAAACTGAATCTTTCCTCCAGTGCTGAATCTCAATTTAGGACATACAACAAGAGTTAAACATCAAACTAAAAATTTTCTGTTGCTTAGATACTAATGGTCATTCTTTAGCTTGTATTAATTTACAAGAAGACTTTGGTTCTGAGCAAAATTACTTGTCTGTCTGTTTATCCATTTATCTGTAAAGACTTTTAAAGAGTTTAAAGAAAGAAAAAAAAATTTCCAAAGCCTAAAATAAACACAGGTGATTGGGAACATCAATTTAAAGTAGAAAATTTCAAATAAAAGGTAGGACTTGTTTGTGGACTCCAAAAACACAGTTCCAAACCACAAACTTATGCTGGGCAGTGGTTAAAAGCTTATATGAAATAATAATAACAATAATAACAATAACAACAACAAGAAATATTAGAATGTACCAAAGGTTAAGGAAATGGCAAACGGTGTCAGTTACAACTTAAAACATGTATATGGCTGATAAGGGAAGCTAGAGGAGCCAAGAGGTATCTGTAGTGAATAGCATTACGGTTGTAAGTAACTTAAAAAATGAATATTGCAGTCAGGTAGAGGGCTATAGCTAAATGCTGATGAAAAAAATTGCAAAAGGTGACAAAACTAAGGATAAAGTTTTGACAGATAGTTCTCCATATTTAGAAGAATGTGGGAAGACACATACACTCCATCTGATGAAGACAGAATTTACCAATTTTGACAAAGGATGATGTGAGCGAAAGAATCTTAAAAATAAACATTTCCAAATCATTGAGCCCAAAGTACTTCCAAATCAAAGGATTAAACAAACTAGTTGCACTAGCCACACCAGGAACTGTGTTCATGTTTGGCAAATGTTGTATCATGTGCCCAGTGAGGTGTAGTAGTAACTTGGAGCCAGGTAACTTTGGGATGGAGGTGTGCATTGGTATTACAATGAGATTATTTCATCTGAGGAAAGTAATTACACCACAATGATTGGCTCAGCAGCGGACATCTCATATATTCTTCATCTGACAATGGCTATATAGCTTATCAGCTGTGTAGTACTATCAAGTTCCTATTCCTGCAGGAAGCACAACAAGAGCATGGCCATGGTGTCTCCTCTCCACTCCACCGTCCATCACTCCTATCAGCATGTGCTGAGCTGGCAGGGTGTGTTGCTTAGGGAGCTGTGGTAACGTATGTTCTGTGCATGCCAACCATCCTGAAAGCGATAGCTGTATTTTATCCCAAAAATCTTTCTGTAATACTATGCTTCTATTAGGTCCCAGTTTTCTCTAATTCCCCCACAAAGTAATTTTCCCACAAGAGTGAAGTTAAATAAATGCAGTTTTAAAAACAAATGTTGTTTCCTGGCAGTGACAGCAATTACCATGGGGATAGGGCAAGAATTATCCACCTTAAAGTTTTTGCCTCTAAAGCGAGGTCTGGTACTGGTATGCAAAGATCTGATTTAACAGTTTTACGAAGAAATGCTGGTGCCCTGTGTGTGTGGTCCAAGTAAGATGAACATGGAGACTGTGGCAAACCTCAACATTTCTGACTTTTGGAAACTTTCTGTTTGTTTCTTTCCTCTTTGGGTCACGGGAAGAAGAAAATTACTTGTGTTGTCCTCCATATACTAATGATCCTTGACTTTCCTGATTAGGGCACTGACTTTAAGTGAACCTCATCTTTCAGGACCTCAGCTGATCAGTTTCAATAATTAAATAAAAATATTTTCCCTAGTGCACAGCTGACTGTACATGCTATGTACTTGTACTGTTCATTTGAGGTTTTTTCTTTTTATTGAGCATCAAAAATAATTTGGCCATAGCTGGTGATGATACAAGAAACAATGCCAGGTTTGTGTCCTGCCCACGTACCTGAAGGTTTAAGAGGTGTCACATTCAGGACTGGGACATTTTTCTTCAGACTTTTTTTTTCCTACCCACTCACTTATTGAATAGGACATAGTTCATCTCTCAGAATTATCAAGCTGTTCTTTATTAGTGCAGGTATTAAGACAGTGACATCTTAGTCACCCCTGTTCCTTTCCAAACCACAGTAAGGTCCCCTGAGGACTGGTACAGCTTACTCATGTACAATCATTTGCTTTGCCGTAAGGGGATCTCTGTGAAATCTAACATGCTGTGAAAAATCAGAACAAATTATCTAATCAACATTTGTGCTTTCATTTTGGTATTAAAAAAAAAGGGGGCTGTAAAAATTGAAATATTTGATATAAGAATTATTTAGATGTAGGACGATTATTATTTGTTTGCTTTGCAACGGTGCTTGAATGACTGTGATAGATGCTTTCCAGTATTACTATTTATAGGTGTTTCTATATATAGAAAAGATGTGTAGCACCAAAACATTTTTAATTCTTGCTAATAACAAAGGCATAACAAGATCCAATGACTGGAAGTTAAGTGTGTCATTTTCAGTCTGGAAATTAAGATGGAGTTCCTAGCGGTGAGGTTAATTAAACATTGAACTAACTTACCAAGAGAGGTAGTAGATTCAGCAACATTAGCTATTTTTTGAAAATGAAATTAGATGTGTTCTTAAATGACGTGGTTTTAATACAGTTTGTGGGAAGATCTTATGGTCAGGAATTGTCTCTGCTGTCGCTGGTGTCTGTGAGGGTTTTGTGTTGCCTAATTATTTTTCTCCTTCAAAGGCAGGTGAAGGCAGAAGGAGAGAGGGTGGAACAACTGAGAACATTGTCAACCCTTCCTCGATCTGTGAAAGGACAATGAGTACATCATGGATGTGTTTATGACTGTCAGTACTGGTATGGTATTAGGATCCCACTGTGCCAGGTATCACTCAGCTATACAGTAGGACTTTCTCCTACAGAGCTTGGAATTTAAATGGATAGGCAAAGGCTGGGGAGGAGAGTTACAGCTTAGTAAAGTGAAGAGATGAAAGTGCCATTTTTGAGCCACCAACTAGTGTTTTGAGAGTCTTGATAGTTCAGTTAGGAATTCTGTGGTGAGGGGATTTGCTAAAGCAGGAAAACAAAATACTGGGCTTGATCACCGAAATAAAAAAGAGAAGGTTGCTGGACCAAACAAATACAGAACACTTTTCTAAGTGAATGCTGCAGAAGATGGGGTAGGGGCAGACTTGCAAGGCCCAGTGTCTCTAGTTTTGTTGGCTTAAGCTTCCATCTGCCTGCATTAAATACATTCCCTTCTGAGCTCATACAGTTCAGTACTGATCAGGCCTTGAACTCCTGAGGTGGGTAAAGCTCCCCAGAGTGAGGAAGGCTGGCATGATCCTCATCAGCTCCATGCTTGCTCTCTCCAGCCACAGGATAGGCTTGAACAAGTCTTGCTAATAGCTGTCCCTACTCCTTGAATTGGAAAAATCGCTAAGTTCTGCAGGCATGTAGCTTGCTACAGCTATTTATTTGTCTTATTTAGTACCATGAACTGTGTTCAACACTTCTTACCTTTGTTTGTAGCAGAGATTCTCTGCAAACTGTGTTGCCATGGAAATGTGATTTGCTAGTCTCTTCCAAGATGTGTGCTCGGGGAGAACTAGTGAGCTGCAACTTTCTTTCTGACTAACAAATAGACTTCCAAACAGTATAGGTGAAGCTACCAAAAAATCCCTAATTATTTGAAGGAAAATATGTCCCTTATTCTGAGCATGATTGAGGTAAGTGACTGAAGTCATGATGGCCAGTTTCCAGACCATGGCTGGAATTCTGTACACTTGGGCATCAGCAGGAACTGAGGGTCCCTATTCCCTTTTGGAGATAATTACTCAGATACAGGAGTAACACAGGCCCATTGTTAGGAGCTTGGGTCTCTTTCCACCACTGCAGGAAACAAGCTATTGTGAGGAAACCTGTGTGTACACATTCAGGGACATTCAAACATGAACTGAACAACAAATACTGACAAGGCTTCCTTTGAAATCCCATATAGAAGCATCCTTTCAAGTCAGTGAGAAAGGGAAAGGTTTGCTTCTGTAAATGTTTCGAACATCAGACCTCTATTCATAAATTATGCTGGAGTATTTTAGTGTGGGACCTTAGGGTTCTTCCAGAACTAGTTAGCCTCCTTCCATATACCCAGTCAACAATATCAACTATGATGCTAAGGCAAAGCTATAAAATGGGATTTATTAATCTTTGTTAACTCTTCCAAAAACTTTTCAGTCTGTTATCAGTTATGCAAACCTTCTCATTGCAGGAGAATTATTTTCATTTATTCAGCTAACTACTCAGTAGTAGTTGGGAAATTTATTTTGCAGAATTTTATACAGTTAGTTACCAGGGCTGTTAGTGCCTCTAGACAGCTGGGTTTGTGTTTGGAACTTCCTTCCTCAGCTTTTGGTTCTTTTACAGTCTCTTATTTTAAATTCTTGACCTTTTCAATTTGCAAGGATTCATCTTTTTTTTTTTTTTTAGCTTTTGAGACTTTTTACTGTGATGTGAGAGGAACATCACATATAGTTCCTTACTGGGAATCTCTCAGACACTTTCTGAAAGGCTGAATTTAAATCACTATTTTTGTCTCCCTCGTAGCATTTGGGAGTTTTCCTTGGCAGCCATAAAATGCAACATGATACACAGCCATGTAAAATAAAAAATCCATATGTTTTCCATAAGGCTTTGTATTTTGCTCATGTTTGTCTTGCTTCTTAAATTGATTTTGACTTCTATTACAAAACTCAATTGTTACATGTCATGATTCATGCTGACTTATGAATACTTTTGTATAATAAAGCTCTTTAAAGATGTAAAACCATTTTCTTCGGTTTGCAGTACTTCACTTCCATTTTTCTTTTTAACAGAAGGAGCTGATTTTTTTCAAATGGCTTTATTAATGTTATTGTCATCATCTCACATGTTTCTCCAGGTTAATACTACAGGGTGTCATGCAGCTGCTGGGTGGCTGAAATGAACTCAGGGATCTAAGCCTCACTCACGCAGAAGCTGTCAAGCAGTGCACTCAGCCGTCTATGTATTCTGTGGGCTGTAGACCTCAAGTTTAGTTTAACTTAGAAAAGTGACAGTAAAAATTAGGCTGCGAATCTCTGTGTTGGCTGTTTAAATTCTACCAGGAAGTTCTGCAGACCATAAGGGAGTGCTCCACATTCCTGATAAACAGTGGATGCATATATAGTCACTGCATTTGCAGTGATCAGGGGCAGTCTTCTCTGTTGTGTGAGTTATGTGCATTGATACACACTCCTCATTTCTCCCACCTTGACTGATGATAGAGCCAAATGTTTATCTGAACTGGGAGATGTAAATGAGCAGTGAATATGACTGTACGCATTGAGCCTACAATGAGCTACGCTGTCAGGCATGAGCAGAAAAATGAAACAATTGTAGGAATTTGGTAATCATTTTTTTTTCTCTGCCTTCTGTAAGAGACAAGTGACACCTTGGATTTGCCATATATGAGACAGAACATGGCTTAGAAGTACTTTTTACCTAGAATTATTTCTATACTCTGTACCTAAAGGCATGGCCATAACAGAGTTAGCAAGCTGTATTTTTCTCAGGCACTGAAGTTACAGATTGGGAAAACTCTTTGCTGAAGTTAGTTATTACCTAGAACTCTCCTTGGACAGTTTTAAAGAACACTTCAGCCTTTTGGCAAAGCAGTGCTGTGTAACTATCCCTAGGCCTCTGAGTGAAAAAGAGAGAGACCATGCCCCAACAATTATATATTTTATTAGTAAGTTTACAAAATCGGTATCTATGACAAAACTCTACTCTATAACTTCCATTAAATTATTGTGGATCTGCAAGCACTGAGGAGTCATCACATCAGGTGTTCATAAACAAGGTAGGTTTTCATCCCAGCAATTTTTTACTGCAAAGTGGTTCAAAGAGTGTGCATAGGAGGTTCATTACAAAATACCAGCGCAAGGACTAGGTTTAGTTCCTGCTCAAAGACACAACTGAAACTCCAGGGAAGCACAGACAGTAATAAAGCCAAGAAAGCATAACCTTAGTCATCAACATAACCTTAAAAAAATATGACACAACTCCCCCCCCCCCCAAAAAAAAAAACAACACCCTACCTACAAATAAAACTTTTGTCCAAAGCACTCACTAGGCAGAGACTTTAATTATAAGCCAGGAGATTTCTTCTGGCTGTAGATTCCTCCTATCTTGAGGAAACTAGACTTGTGAACAACCTGTATTTTATGAAGGAAATGTCTGATTTTTGCTGCTGAAAGAAAGAAACAGCCTGTAAGACATCCTCCTTGAAGTCATCTCAGTTATTGAGATGCAAAGCTCCAGTTTCTTGAGTGAAAGGCTGCACTAGTTCTATGACAAATTCAGAGCAACTATAAAGATTTAGAGCTTCAGAAATATCAGCGAACTTGCCCACTTTACCCTGTCAGTCAACTTGATCCACTCAAAGGCAGTACCTTAAGAGGACGGTAAAAAATAATTCCAAACATGGACCAATGTTGCTCATTCAATTTTATCTGATGTATTTTCTACCTTTTTTCTGAGGCCAGAATATCAAGTTTCATCACTGCTGCTTCTTAGGGTGTTCTGGTTTTCTCTGGGGTAGAGTAAATTTTCTTCATAGTAGCTGGTATGGGGCTGTGTTTTGGATTTGTGCTGGAAACAGTGTTGATAAATAATACAGGGTTGTTTTTGTTACTGCTGAGTGGTGCTTACACAGAGCCAAGGGCTTTCTGCCCCAGCAAGCAGGCTGGGGGGGCACAAGGAGCTGGCAGGGGACACAGCCGAGACAGCTGATCCCAGCTGACCAAAGGGATGTTCCATACCATATAATGCCATTGCTCAGCATATAGAGCTGGGGGAAGGTAGGCTGGAGGGCTGCTGCTTAGGGACTGGTTGGATGTCAGTTGGTTGGTGGTAAGCAATTATTTTCATTTGCAGCACTTGTCTTTCTGTGGTTTTATTTCTTTCTCTTTGATATTTTCCTTTTCATCACTATTATTATAGTTATCATTATTATTGAAGAATTATTATTATCGTTATCATTATTGGAATTATTATTATTATCATTATCATAATTATCATTATTATATGTATTTATTTATTTATTTTAGCCCATGAGTTTTCTTATATTTTCCCTTCCAATTCTCTTCCCTTATCCTGCTGGGGGGGGGGGGGGGGGGGGGGGGGGGGGCAGAGGATAGAGGGGGACACGGAAAGAGTGGCTGTGTGGTTCTTAGTTGCTGACTCAGGTTAAATCACAGCATGAGGGAAAAGATGAACTTCCACTTAAAGACAGTGGGGAAGTTCTAATAGAAAATACTTTAAGGTGACAGCTATAGCTTCCCAAGTGGAGTAGCTGATAGCACATTATTCTATTACAGAGCAGAGGTAATTCTGGCTCTGGTCCTAACATTCCTATCCCCGAGGCTGCCAGCTTGTGCCACTACATTACCTAGCAACCATATGAAATGACAGGGATGTAAAAGAGCAAACCATGTTGACTCAAAATGATTGGGAGGGTGAGAAAATTCCTGTCAGCTCCAAGGCACTGCAAAGGCCAGCAGGAAGGATGCAAGAGGAATATGAAAGGTGACTTGCATTCTAGGGCTTCCCCAGCATGCAAAAAGCAGACTACAGCTGACTTTTCTACGCTTTTCTCCAAGTCCATTTACAATAAATTTTTAAAAGCAAGAAAAGAAAATTCAAAAAACAAACCCTGAAGGAAAGAGATGGATTCATAATTCATTGTAGGACTATATCTTGCACACAGATGTGTGTCCTGAATGTGAATTGACAGTAAGATTTTGCTAAATACAATGCACAGTTGTACAAGGGTGATACTGAAAAACACTTTGTGCTGTTTAGAAAAAAGGCTTTGTTTCTTTTAATGGTAAAATTCTTTTTTTTTTTTTTTTTTTCTTTACTGTTATCCTTTTTATCTTCCTGTGGATCCATGTCTTTTTTCCCTGTCTCTTGTCAAAGACATCAGAATTTTCTTAACTGATCTGAGTGACCTGTCCTATTGAAAATGAATTAAAAAATAAAGCCTCACTGTTAGGCAAATCGTACAACAAAAATACTTCCTCAAAGAGTTGTTAATTCACATTTTTCTTCCACTTTCTAAAGTATTTATTTCTATCTAGATATTTGGAAAGAAGATTTTTGTTTTCTTACTGAAGGGATTGTGCTTTGCACTGTGGCAATGAACTACTCTCAGATACCAGCTTTCTAATTAGAACTAGTTTCCATGACTAGACAACTTCTGGGTGGCTTTTTCCTTAGGTAGGTACAGAATCTAATGTAATCTGTAATCTAATCTAAACTGTCAAAATCAATAAAAGCAGAAAAGCCCAGATAGTTTTTGGACCCATGAACAATGGTAACATATTCAGAGAGGAAAAAGTCCACTTCAGAGGAGATAAATAAAGCTTTTGTATCAATGCTCGGTGTAGAAAAACCTGGGGAGATTCCCATGCTAGAATATTTTGGGTGGTTAGGAGAGGGGGGTTAATGAAGGAGCCACCTGAAACTGAAGTAAAACTACCAGTGGGAGATGATCGTGGTCAACAGAAGCAGAATAAAGCTAACAAATGGCCAACGTTGGATGGTATTCACCCATAAGTCCCAAGAGTAACCAAGGATGAAATAGTACAACTGCAGATGTACCATGTATCTAATCTAACTTTTACCATCTGAAGATTTGAGAATGACAAATGGGGTGACACTCCTTACACTGAAACATTTCAAGGCAATCAAGGGAAGTGCCAATTTGTAAACCTGCAGGCAAATTAATAAATAGTGTATTGACACTGAATTAGCTGAGACCTGAATAAATGGAAGCTACTTGAGAAAAATCAATATCATTTTCTCAAAGGGAAGGAAACCATTACAAACCTCTTTGAGTTCTTTTAAGAGTTCAAAATGCTTGCACATAAGGGTAATGTATTTGGTATACTCTGCTTGGATTTTCAAAAGGCTTTTCATAAGGTCTCATGCAAAACACTTGTGGAGAAACTAAACAACAGAAGGCACAGGTCCTAACATGGGTAAATAAATGTTTAAAAGGTAGGAAAGCAGGTAGAAACAAATCATTAAATCTTACATGCAGGGAAGTTGCCAGAGGTATTCCACAGAGACTGGGACTTGTAAGGTTCAACATGCTTGTAAGTGACCTGGAGAAGGCAGTAAGCAGTGATGTGACCATAATTGCACGATATAGGAATTCAAAGGTCAAGGCAGTAAGTACAAAGGCTGACTGTAAAGAATTGCAGCCTGATCTCAAAAAATGACTGATTAATAAAACAGCAAATAAAATAGCAAATAAAATAAAATAAAATAAAATAAAATAAAATAAAAAAAATAAAAAAAAATAAAAAATAAAAATTAGTTCTTTTGGGAAAATATAATATATAAAGGGGAACACAAACCTAGCTTCACACATGAAATGATAGGGTCTGTACTGACTGTTGCCATTGGAGTAAGTCTTTTGTTTGTGACAGATTAAAATATCAGCTCACTGCTTGCTAGGAGTAGAAAAATGAATAATACATTCAACATTATGAGGAAAGGAATAAAGAAATGTAAGAAAACATCATTATGCCACTGTAAAAAATCACAGTTCATGCACACCCCAGTTAATGTGTGCAGTTCTGGTCTCCTCAAAAATGACACAGAAAAACTGGCAAAGGTTCACAGAAGGCCAGAAACTGTGATGCAAAATAAGTTCCTTAGAAGGACTTAGAAATTACTTGCTAAGAATAGGAAATAAGAGAAAAATCATGCTTGGTGTAGAGACTTTGCGTAGGGACTGACGGCTCACTGTTTCTTCTAATACAAGAACCGGGTACCATCAGATGAAGATGACAGAAGCCAGGTTCAGAACAAGCGATAGGTGCTTCTTCACACTGTGGACAGCAGACCTGTGGGATGGTTTGCCAGGAGAATTTTGGAGGCTGAACATTTACATGTGTTCAGAGTGGACTGGACAAGAATTTTGACAGGAGATTCAGTAAATGTTACTAAACAGACATACTGCATCAGACTCAGAAAATCCTCCGAGTTGAAAATATGGAGAAGCTAGGAGAGTATGAAGGGGGAAATATCATATATGTTCTTAACCTGTCATCCACTTACAGGCACTGTAGGAAACAAAATATTGTCTCCTAGGAAATACTGATGCTTGGTCTGAACTGTATAACCACACGTGTTCACACATCTTGCTGATACGGAGTCAAAGGATACAATTTAGATGAGGGCAAGATTAGACACAGCTTGCAGCTATTGGCATAATAGTACCTCAGATTTTTGCCTCTCAAGTCAAAAGAAAATGCTGACATTCTTTGGGTAATGGGTTATGTACCTGACTGTAAAAAGATTTGGTTGGAAACATTAGACAGCTTTGGAAGCCCTCATTGTTATATAGTTCCATGGCTCCACTTTGTTGAATGCATTAAATTATGACAGGCTGAACTCATCTACCTATCTGCAGCAATCTGGAAGTATATATTTTGAACTGTAACCCAGACTGTCAGGGTGACAAATGGAAAATCCACAACGTGAGTCATTCCATCTTAAAATAGATGTTGAAGAACTCATAAGAAAGGGAAAGTTTTGATAAGTTAAAATAAAAACCCAAACGACAAACACCCTAAACAAGCCACGTTTCTGTACTCTAGCTAATGATAATTCTGATTAGAGAGTCTGATGTCAGATATACTGTGCAAAGTCAGGTAATCAGCATAGACCATCTGAAGGAAATAATGAAACCAAAAGATTTTCTGACTGCTAAGAATTTGGTCATCTGGCTTGAAAAGTGCTTTTTGTATCTGTGTAGGGGCACCTAAACAACAGCCACAGGAAAGCTGTTCTTGATGTATGTCACTAACAATAGCTAGCCAACAGTGAAATTATATTGCATTTCTTTCTACAAATGTTCACAATCATTACAAATGTCTTAAAATCTAAACTTGATTTTCAATACATTTGAAAATGAGATTTATGTAAGTGAACAAAATATTTCTGCGACGTATTTAAGTCCCAGAGAACCTGAACTGAATAAGCAAGCAAAGTGTGTTGCTAACTTGTGGCTTAAGACTTCAGGAATGTAAGACAAGGTAAGAATGTAAACTCAGCATTCCCAGACATTTTATTGCTCACAAATAGAGTGCAATAACATTTATAGTGCACTGCATTTATACTAGAATATTGATGCCACTGTAGCTAAGTCTTTATAATCTCTTCTTTTACATAATGAAAACACTTTTTGAGGGGTTAAAATCCATTTCTGAAGCTTCATTCAATTTTAAAGCCTGGTACCCAATTATTTAGCAGAGAAGACAAGTGCTTACAAATGCTGCTTACCTTTTCATTTATTTGTAAGCTAAAGTGTAGTATCAATTTAAGAGTATATGATTTCCTTGGATACATTACGTTAGCAGGGAAAGTGAACAGATGCTTACACTGAGAAGAAGATAATTGCTCAGGTATGTTTAAAGCCTTTCCAGTGAAACTTCTACACTTCAACTTACAGCTTGTGATTATTAGTCTTTCAAATTGACTAAATGTTTCACCATCGCTTGTAAAAATTCCAAAACAGACAGTACTGAAGCTCTGCAGTACCATGGCATTTCTCACTGGTGAGGCTTGCAAGTTTATCCAGATAAGGGCTAGAATGTGCTACCAGTAATAGCCACAGCAGTGGCTATCAGTAGCAGTAATTAATACACTATTATTTTACCACAGCTATAAGAGGACCTCAAGCAGTGATATGAGGCTGATTTTTTAAAATTATTATTATTCTTTCTATACAAACCACAACCATCTTTTTACATCCACAATTAGATTTCTTCACGTCAATTTCGTTGTTAAACAACAGTTACTTTTGTTAGCTACGATTTGTCAACATGAATCACTTTCAAACACATGCAGGAGAAACAATGTTGCTTTTGCTTGGAATAGAAATAGAAACTATGTAACTAATGCAGTTTTGTGTGCCTTGTTACGATGTCTTTGGTTTTAATGTGATTTTCAAATGGGAAGATGATTTCTGTCTCAAGCATGGTTCCTGTTGTTATAGGTAGATCCCAGTAGTAGGTATCTGGTAGTATATCATTACAAATTGACTATAAGCTTAAATATCTAGAGGTCAATTCAGATACCTAAACATAAGCATCCCACTTATATTCCAGGCACAAATTTAGGATACTAGTACGTCACAAGGCGTGTGGTTTTGCTGTGCAAGTGTTTGCTACAGCTTAAAAACTTTTATACTGCACTAGGTGCCCAGATAACCATGAGAGCTGTGTCCTAGCATTTGACGAAATGTGTTGTAGTGACATGACGTACATACATGAAACCTTTTGTTGAGCCAGTGAACAACAGTTACTTGGCAAGTTGTTGCTGTCTGGTTTTCAGGCAGGCAATCCAGAGGCAAAGGTAACAGCCAAAAAAGTGAAACTGTCACAGTAGCTGCCTGACTACTCTGAAAGTCGATTAAGACAAATGTGTAGAAACTTTAATATGGCTTTTTCTCTGGAAAAGACAATATTTCCTCTAATTTAGTTCAGATGCAAAATGAAATTCAGTGCTCAGTTCCAAAGGGTCAAGAAAAGTGTTCAGTGTAATTTTTTTTTTTTTTTTTTTTTTTTTCATTTCAATCTCAAGAAGCTTCTCCTGGATTTGTGGATCTCTAGGCTCTTAGGAATCAACGCTTGCATAGATTTTTATGAAATATTAGCACAGATATAACAGATAGCAGAATAAACTGAGAATGGAAAGCAATCATCAAAACACCGATAAAAACTCGCTAGTCATAACTGTGTAGGTAAGACTTAATTGTGAATGTTTATGCAAGCATCATGAAATACAAATTGAGAGAGTAAGTCCCACAGGTGCAAAGCTGGCAGTAAAGGCCCGTAGGATCCAGCTCTGCTGAGCAGATACATTTGGCTTCTAAAAAAGTCAGCAACTAAACCTGACACATGGAAAATCCATGTGACTCAACGTTTGCTCAGAAAAGAGAAGAACCACACATGGCAGCTAGTTTCCCAGGCAACTCTGAATCTCTGGGAATATATCCTAAAGAATGATTTTTCTGAAAGACTTTTTCAGGAGAAAACTATTGTTATGTAATGGTATGTTACAGAATGCTTTTCTGTTTGAGCTAAATTAGATAGTTTCTGCGGTGTCTTCCAAAATGCTTCCCAAATGAATTAGGTGGGAATGAACTCCTTATGGGTCTCACACATTCTTCTGGCTTTTCCAAAAATTTTAGTAGATTTTTATATCAGTTTGTCTAGTTTTGGTAGGTTAAGATTGCCCTCCTGCCATCCTTTCTCCCTTTTGTATTTATGATTGGAAGACACTGTTTTCTAGGGTTTGGGTTTTTTTCTTCTTCTGCCAAAAACATATCTTGTAGAAGTCTTTGATGGTAGTGACACTGAGTTAGTCATATCTCTGTTAGAATCTGGTTTAAAAGATCATCTAGGAATGTTTTACCTCACACCTCCAGTGTAGCCATGTTTTCTCCGAAAGAAAATATATGAATCAGCACTGGGGGGGAATCACTGAAAAAAACAGTCACTGCTGCTTAAGCACAGGGAGGAAGGTGCTTTGACAGATGAGAATATGTGCTCTTTATGTTTACTTTTCTTGGCAAAATTTTGCTTGAAGGCTGTGCTTGTTGTTGACAAATAGCATTGGATATAAGCTAGTTCTTGCTGAAAACTTTAGGTAAAGGTAGAGTTATACACATACAGAGAGACTACACTTGCTATGTAATTCATGTGCAGTGAATCTGACTTGTTGCCAGAAGACCTGACCAGCAACATTCTGTGTTCTCTGATCTGTCTGGTACATCTGATACCTGGGAACACTCATTCTAAACAAGAATTTAAGTGGAAATGGAATTTAATTCCTTCATCCAGAACAAGAAAACACTGATGTTGTGGGTTAACCCCAGTGAGCAGATGAACACCACAGTCGCTTGCTTACTTCCCATCCTCAATGGGACAAGGAAGGGGAAAAGGAAGAACAAAACCAAGAAAACTAGGCATTCATTATAAAACTAACAGACAAAAAAAAATTCCATTAATAGTTGTTAAATAAATGAAGTAGAAGTGGAAGAAAAGAAAACCTGTGATGTAAAGGCAATAACTCACTACCTCCCATGGAAAGCCAGTTCCTGAGAAAAACATGGGTAACCTCCTAAAATGCCCTCTTTTCCCTTTTATTGCTGAGTGTGACGTTATATGGTATGGAATATCTCTTTGGTTAGTTCAAATCATCTGCCTTATTGGGTGCCTTCACAGCCTCTTGCACACCTCCAATCTATTCACTGGGGAGTGATGCTATGCAAACACTGTTCAGCAAAGGCTGGAACATTAGTGTGTTATCAGCATTGTTTTGGTCAAAAATGGAAAACATAGCACCATATGAGCTGAATGAAGAAAACTAAGTAGCAGTGAAAAACTTCAGTAGTAGAAGACTAATGCAGCCAGGCCCACTAAAACTGACTAAACTATTGATCTATCACTGCCAGATGTCTGTTCCTGCAAAGTCACATGAGTTATTCTGCATTTGGGTGGTTCATAACCAACTGGATTATTTTTTTCCCAGGTGCAGGATGGAAGGACATATATAGGTATTTTTAAATGAGTTTGGCATTCCAATTTTTTTGCCTTAGCATTTTACAGGCAAGCCACCTACCGGGGTGACTGGAAAGACTGTTCATAGAAAATTTGATTAAGTACAACTTAGTTCAGTAAAAGAATAGGTCATTTTTCCATTATTGAAAATTGCTCTTATTTTTGAGATTACCTCAATCAAAGGCACAGAAGCTAATAAAATAGTTACAATTGTGAGTAGTTGAAATAAATGCTTGCAAGCTAGTAATGTGACAATAATTCCTCCCATGAACCATTTGTAGAAATAGCTGTAAAGTATTTATACAATTGAAAAATAAAAAATGAGCAGCAATTTTTTGTGTTTTTTGTGAGGGATAAATTAACATTTTTATGGTGGTATATGTCTTCTACATAAAATTCTTTCAAGGCTGCCAATGCAAGTCTCCTGGTACAGTAAAATTAAAGGATAGCTGCTTTCTTTTCCATTAAAAGAAAACAAATAAGGTATATGAAAAAAGATGTTTTATTTTCTGCTTAAATGCATTCTCATTTTACCATAGCCTATCCAGATTGATTACTCCATAAGCAACATCATGTTTGTAAAGATTGAATCATGGCTGGCTACTAGCTCTCCAATATATCTGACCTGACAATACACTAAGGCAAACATTTCCTTTATATGAAAGCTTAATGTTTGCTGTATCAACAAAGGTATGTCTGAATAGTAGATACTTACATGGGTTTTCTAAAAGAAAACACATTTTTTTAATACATCTATAATGTACACTGTATTCATTTTACCTTTATTATTTAATTTTTCATAAACTGTTTGATAGTCTTCTTGTCATTGAAATAGCAATTCTTCCATTCAGGTTGCTATATTCTTCAGTCAAAAATTGTTAAAGTGCCAAGAAATTAAACGTGCCAGAAATAACTGGACCTAGATCTTCCCTGACACCCATCTAACCACAGAGAAGAATTAAACCACAGGCAGTTGCTGCTGTTAAAGGAGATGGAGGTGTTGCTGTCCCGTTGACAGTCACAGCTGAGACCGTGCTGAGATTGGCATGTTTGTGTGTGTCTTTCATACAGTTCACCTAGCTTAATCTGGATTTTCCATGAGGAATATTTCTATACAAAAGACAGACAGCAGCAAATGGCTGAATGGTACTGATGTCTTGATCTGACACTGGTGTTTATACAACAGTTGCCTGATGATGGTATTTCACTTCTCTTACTCCTGACCACTGAGTTCAAGACGCAGAGTTTATGTTTCCATTCACACCAAAGAATCAAGTTTGCTGTATTCACTAATTGGATGTGTAGAGATTAAGTTATATCCCTAGCAAGGTCAAGGGAAACTTCCTACTGACCTCCACTGCGCCAGGGAAGCCCAAGGAGTCATGCTTCTTGAAATGTCTTCTGTTGCCTTGCTTTGCCTTGCTTCTCCTTCCCTCCCCTTCCCTTTCCTTTACTCTGTGTATTTTTTACTTTTTTATTTTTAATTAAAAAAATATTGAGATTTAAACATGACCATTATCAGAATTAGGAATAAATTATTCATAATTTTTGAGAAAAAGGGAAGTATCATACAGCATCACTAATACCCAATAAAACTCTCATAAGTTTCCCAAGTAGAACTAGATTTCTATTTTGTGTTTGATGTCCTATGGAGAATGGAGTATAATGTGCTTTTTTATATAAAGAGAAATCTTTGAGTCCTTGTTTCAGATTTATTAATTTTTGCTTCTACTTTTTCAATAGATGGGGATTTTTGGGCATTTACCCAGATTTAAAGCAATGTTTATGTCTAATTTACACTAGAAATTTCACTTACGTACTTTCACTTCTCCTGTGCTG
This sequence comes from Falco naumanni, assembly GCF_017639655.2. Lineage (NCBI taxonomy): Eukaryota > Metazoa > Chordata > Aves > Falconiformes > Falconidae > Falco > Falco naumanni. The sequence continues at coordinate 56,491,115 of NC_054054.1, forward strand.
CTTACAATGGTGACAGCATGGGGACACAGTACAGGAAGAGACACATCGGTGATTACAAGCAGCCTTGCCATGTTGTCCCTGCTGCAAATAGATAAGGTTTTGCTTCAAGAACTACTTAGGTTTCTTGTAGCCACTTCTTTGGGCAGAGGACCATTTCAAAATCTTTCTGCTTTGATCTTTACAAATTTTCATTTAAGCCATTATAAATTAATCTACAAACAGATTGTTTGGGTGTTTTTTTTCCTCTGCATAGAAGTTGTCTTTCATTTTAAATGGTGTTACTAGAGTGTTTACCTTCCTCATCCTTTCATAGTAAATGTCAGCTTTAATCATGTTACACAAGATAAACCTAACTTGGATTTTAGGGCATATGTACACCTGTGGTGCGGGTATAATAAACCCTGAAACTGATTATATGGGCAGCAAGGTCTCCAGAAAACCAGGTGGACACCAACCTGATCAGTTCTGGAGGCTGTGTGTCTCTGTTTCTCTATATCAAGCTAATACCACTGCACTTTGGTGCAGCACCATTAGACTAGCACCTGTTTCTGAGTCTATGCTGGTAAATGTTAAAATATTCTGTATGGGTTTATCCCTCCAGGAGCTTGAAAAATTCAACAATACATGAATTTTCTTCATGCAGAAATATGAAAACTCTTCTTACAGTATAGTTTCTCCATTTCTCATATCACTTTCATGGTTCTTTTCAGCATCTAACCTATATTGGATGCAGCTTTCCCGAATTTCAGTGATGGCAGAGGACACTATGCCATTTAAGGACTTGTTAAGGTTACATTCGGTTTAAGTAAGGAGTTTTCTGTTCTTTTTAAAATTGTATTTCTGAGAAGAGGAGGTAGCTGTATGATATAGCTTAACTTTGAGAGTTTAATTTACTACATAACTGTGGTAGGTTAGCCAGGTTTCATAAAAGTAGAGAGAGAGCAATGACATTTCAAGAAAAAAGTACAGTGGGTGGTAAGTGAGGAGTTTTTCGTATGTTATTTTGGCCTTCTCTGATGAGGATATAGGAAGACTAACAGACTTCAAATATTAAATTCAATGAGATAGCAGAATTGGATTACAAATTGTTATGCCCTAAAAGTCTGGTATATGAAACAAACAAACAAAAAAAAAATCAGTTTCTGTTGAAAAAAATGGGTTTAATTTCTTTTTTTCAGGGATATAAAGTCCTTTTTGACAGACATTTTTTATATTTCAGCTTTCCTTAGGGACAGTGTATTTTTTCCATAGATGTATACTAAGCTTTTCTAGTGACTTAAAAGGAGAAATAATGTTTGGTAGATAGATCTGAGCTGTAAGAACAGAAGCTCGTAATTCAAAAAAACACTTGTTTTAAAGGTTGCTTGCTTATGAAATAAACATAAAATTATTAATAAACACAGTCACACTTTCTTGAAATGCAAATTATCACTGAACTACAACACAAATAGGATTTGTTGGCAACTGAATAATTGTAAGAAAATCAAATTTTACATCCATGATACATTTCTAAATGGTTTGTTAATGTGTAAGATAAGGTCAAAAGCTGTTTAAACAAGTGATTCATTATTAGTCAAACAGATCAGTAGGTTGATCTTAAACATGGCTTTCAAGCCACAGTCAGATTTCAAGCCACAGTAAGATCATGGACTACACATTTTCTCTGTAAAATACTTGTAACATCAGCTATAAAAAGTTATTATTAAGTTATAAACAAATGTATAAGATAGCTTTTCATGCATTCAGTAAACTGGTCATGTGCATTATTCTATTTTCAATTTAGTTATTTAAATCATCTTAATGCAGTGTAGTGCAATGGGTGTAGTTTACATATATTGTACAAAAACAGGGCACATATGCAGTTACTGGAAGGTAAACACGCCTTGAGGCAACTGCCTTAAAGCACAGGAGCTTTGCACAGTGCTGTTGTAGTGTTACTAGCTTTTGGTATAGAAACAAATATACAAGACAGCAATAGATTTACGTTCTCCTAGGTTTGTTCTTTCAACATGTAAATACGAAGAAGTGCAAACGCAATAAAAACAAATGTGCCTGATAGTCTGCATTAAGCATAATATCTCTGCCTTCTATGAAGTTGTTATTTCCATTTCCAGTGACATTGCTCATGCTGAGACAAAGTCAGTTAGTACAACGATCACTCTGGGGAGGCTCTGACTGTGCCAGCTTTTCTACCTGCACAAACTTGCAAACTTCCCATCAAGTGCACAGGTCTTTAATAATCCCCAAGACACTATGATCACATCTAGTCTTTCCGACAGAATCATATTCTGGGTTATGATGTTGTTACCAATAAAGGATCAAGGCTCTTACATACAATCAGATGGTTGGCATAATGCTCTGCACTAAGAGTTGCTATCAGATGTACAGATGGGCTTTTCAACAAAAAATACACCTTGATCTCATGTTCAACAAAGAGAAAATGATTGCTAATTCATCTATGACATTTTTAAGCACTTGGCAAAACTAAATCTACCTTTGCAATAGAGGTTTTTCTGTGCAAGGAATGAGCACAAGGAAAAAGAAACATACAAAATTTCTTTTTATTATTTTTATCTAAACAGGCACCAGCTATGCTTAAAAACTGAAACTTGCATCAAGACTTATATGTATTCTCTCAACTAATGAAGGTTAACTACTCAACTTCCATTATGCACATTAATTTCCTTCTGAAGAAAACTTGCATTGTTGTTTATCACTTACACAGCTACTGCTAACGAAAGCATACTGCATCTTTTCAAAACATTTCCTTCAACTAGCTGGCACCAGGAATGGTTTAAAAAAAAAAACAACACATAATAGAGGTGTCATTGGCTGCATGTAAAGAAGCACATTCTAGAAATTAACAAATAGTTAACATTAATAGGTATATGACTTTACAGCTTAGATTTATGAAGTGTCAAAGTTAAGTAAAGGAAATACTTAGCTCACCCCACCCCCAGTAGAAAAGAATGAGATTTAATTTTTTCATTTAAAAAGTATAAAAGAACTACTGTTGAAACAAGTATGACATGCACTTCAGACACACTAATTGCAAAACCCCCTTTTCTAGAACCAAAAAGAAAAATAAAAATCCAGAAAGATAGTGCTGAGAGATGAATTTGCAAAATATGCCATTTATCCTTCAAAAGTGATCTCATTTGTGACACATTAGTAACATGCAGTGACTGTTGTGTGTTATGGGAATGGTACCCTAATTAGTTTTGTCATTAAAATTCATTTAAAACCATTTTGTTCTTGATATTTTTTAATTATTCCAATGGCACGTTCAGATGCCTCCAGATGGCTTGAAGCAGGATAAATAGCACTGAGAAACTTCCCTAATAGCATCCTACTCTGATTGCTATTATTATTCATGCAATAGCCAGTTTCCCTATATTAATTTCAACGTAATTAACTAACAAAAGGCAAGAAGTTCCTTTGGTGACACTTTGGGCTTGGAAGAAGTATCTTCAACTGAAAAGATGTGCAGTCAGAAAAATCAACAATACCAGAGTGAAAAGGGAATTAAATTTGTTCAGCAAGATTTTGAAATGGGCTTCCAATACATGCAGATGGCTTGATTTTTTATTGCTGTATTCACATTGAAAATTTAAAACTGATATGATAATATTTTTCTTTCAAAAAGGTGTATTAAACTAACTTGCCCAATGACAATTGTATTGACATGTTTAGCCAGATTCTGTCAGGCCCATAAACGTCAAGCACTTCTCAAAACTTATCTTAAGAAAGCTGCATCTTCATTTCAGTAAAATGAGAAATATAGATAAAAACTGTCAGGATCATGCAGCTGAGACACTGCATGTTTCCATAAGGAAAAAACCCACTACTATTTTTATGAAAATAGAATCATGTGTCTGATCAGTCTCCTGCTGGAAGAATATTCTGTATTTCTTGTCATGTCTGAAAGTATTTTGGCTTAATTGTGATGGTATTTGGAGAACTTCTATATGATTGGGAATCTATTGAAAATCTAAGCCTCTGTTAGGCAGGCAGGCTGATCTGGTCATCAGTCTTTGACGTGCACACAGCTGCTTTGACTGAGAGAACTGAGAGAATAAAGTAGGTTTAAACAGGTACATGCTTTGTTAACTGAACTGCATTATATCAGCCTTTTTTCTCAAATTCTTCCACTTCTGTCATTGTGTTTGCACTCTTTTTATCCCAAGGTTGTCTGTGAGACAGGAGCTTTCTCTGAGTATGGAGAAATGCACTGATTTACTCGTTCTTGAAAAAAAGCTAGAAGAGATGTTGAGCTACAATTTTCTTACCTGTTTCCCAGCTACTTCAAGAAATGAGTCATCTGTATGATTACCTGCTTTTTGTCTTAAAGGAGGTAGGCAGGGATCTCCAAATCTGAAAACATGTCATTGTATTTTAAAGCTTTCTAGATGGGCAATTCCAATAAAGCAGCATCAATTGTTGCCTGAGCACAGAAGAGGACTTGTGAAGACAGGTGAAGAGAACTTCTGCAACTAAGCACCTCACAAATTATGTGTTTGGGAGGAGCTTCCAAGAAATTACAGCTTGAGGAAAAAGAGTCAATGGAAGGAAACACACACAAAAAAGCAAGTGACCAATACTTTTACTAATCTAATTTCCAACCTAATTAGCACTTGGTATTAAGACTGTCCTGCACATTATTTAACTCCCATTATATATTCAACAACTTCCCAGGAGCTCCAGCACCTCATGCTTGGAAAAATCCCTTTTACTGCTGGTACCAATACACACTTAACCCTCATTTTTTTACACAGACAGTGGTCATCTGACATTTTTGAACAACAACCTTCTCAGTCTAAGCAAGTGTCTAGTGTCTTGTGTGTGCATTGTCCTGCATCCCATTTTTCAAGTGTTTTTCCTCTCTTCTCAAACATATATTGAAATTTGAGTTCAGATGCACGCTTACAAATCAGGTCATTGAAGAATTTGCCTAAGAAGTCTTGCAATTGGAACAGCACAGACCTCAAGGGTTGTATCCAAGGAATCTGATTTTCATGAGTCTTATATATATACGTAATTTTAAGCATGAAAGGGATCCCTCAGATGCCTGAGAAGAATCATAGCATGTGACAAGCATGATGGAGAAAGACTCTAACTGAATTTGAGGAAATTACAAGAGGGAAAGGAAAACCAGAGAAGTAGGCACGTACACAGTTTCATTACAAACCTCCCACTGAAGTTCAATATGGTTTTATATTGTTCTTGTAAAAATTTTCTATTCTCCATTTTAGTGGGTTAAAAAGTTAGTGAACACATGCACAGAGGTGTCCACAAATTGCATAAAATTTGTTTGATTACAAGAGGTTAAAAGCATAAAGTTATAACAGACACGGTTTAAATATACTGAAAGAAAAGTAAGACTTTTTAAAAAAGCTAACTTATATTAATAGAAGCAGAAATAAGGAAAGTTCTAAATACTAAGTAAGTTTAGTGAAAAATGCCAGTGACTGGCAAATAGTATAATAAAAGTGGTATATCAGCTCTGGGTCAAATATGTTACAAAGATTATATTGTTAATACTGTCACAGTTGTTATTATTATATATCACACACAGCACAAACATTTCATTTTCTACATATCATTTAACTGTTTAGGGCCCAGACCCATTTTTGACATTCCTTCCAATAATTTAATAAATAAATAGATAAGCACACACACACCCCCCAACAATAAAAGTCTTCTGAAAAATTAAAAGAATGGAGATAGAAATGACAGTTCTCAGTAATTTTAATGGCCAGGTGAAATAAAACTGCTAATGTGGAACAAGAGCCATATCAAATAGAAAAGAGAAAAAAGAAAGAGAAAAAGGAATTTCATTAATTATGGTTCTGAGTTTTTCTCTTTTTTATGAAATCCAGTTTGCTGACAGCCTATGGAGCCAGAGCTAAATATTCAGAATTTCAGAGTAATAATAACATCTGTTTCAAATAAGAGAAAAAAAGGGCAAATATTAATCTGTGGCAGAAAGCACAGAGCATAGTGCACATACAGTTAACGCTCGTCTGATTGCCTACACATTTGAGGTCATTCTGACTGTCTCTAAACCCAAAGAGAATTATGCTGTGCTCTTCTCTAGCGGGTCAGGAAGCCCCAGAGGAATCTGCAGGCAAAGAGCTTTGTTTTCTATATTCTCTGCTTCAAAACATCAGCAATTCATCTGAGACCTACCAGATAGAAAGGGAGAGAGGTACTGAGTCAAAGAATGAATCAGTAGCAGACCATATTCCTCTAAGAAGTTTCAGATAGTGACTTTTCACAGAAAGTTTCAGAATAAAATGACTGGACATTTCAAACAGGGTTTTGTTTATATTAGTTGTCATGCAGGCTTCAGGATGTGATATCTCTTCTACAACACAAAGTAGGACCCTATACAAAAACCTCAAGCTCTGATACACAGCTACTTTTTCCACTATCTCAACTGGATTTTGTTTTTGGGTTTTGGTTGATTGTTTTTGGTTTTTTTTAACAAAGCCTATCTGCTGATGTCGTTTTCTCAGGAAGGGCTACTGAGACACAAACATTTCCTCAGGATTAGTGGCAAGATAGAAGAAGCTACCGAATTCTGGAGCACATTATGTCTTACAAGATATTGATGTCAGCAAAGCAACACTGATGAATTCAGTCCATTCAAGAATAATTTAGCATTCCGCTAGCCTTTCTCCAGCCATCTAGAATCACAACAAACAGAAGATTTGCTGGGACAGTGGGGGATAAAAAATGGCCCCTCTGCTGTCTAAAACAGAACAATACACCTGGGAAAGACAGTCAACAGGGTAGAAGGTACTTACACTACACGTTGGGCAACCCATTCAGCCTTTTCAAAACTGAGCATCTTTTCTCAGAAACCCAGCGTCAGCCCTCCTGACTTCTAAAAATATCAAGACTGCTGCAAAGCAGAAGAGCTAGAGCCAGCTGAAAAGTCTAGAAATTTGTAAAGAGGGTAGATTATAATTTTTGAGAAAAAAAAGAAAAAAATGCATAGAAAATTATCTGGGCATTTTTTGCAGTTAGTTCTTTTGAAAACAAAAAATGTTACATTAATTTGATTTTTTGTTGTGAGGGATCTTGGTTCAGGTGCTATGGCAGGGTACTAATAGAGAATTAATGAGGTCTAGTTAACCAACTAAACCATGCCAATCACTCCTTAGCTGCTAAAATGCTCATTACAAACAGCAACGACAGGAAAAGACAACTAATTTGTTAAAAATAATTCTGACATTCATTTGCTAATGTAAGTATGCAGGCCAAGGTGTGTTAACCAGTTTCTCTCCCCAAAATTTATTATGCCAGTAGAGGAAATCAAAGAGGATAGATACTTCGGGTTTTATGCTTTTTTTTCCCCTTTAATTATTTTAAACTTGTAACTTTGCAGACTTCAAGACCTCTACTTAAACAGGCCTGGTGGGGAGAGGATCACAAACAAAATAACAGTAAGCTGAGGGTTATTTTTAATGCAGCTTTTGGAAACCATTACCTTGCAGTTGCTGCCCTGACATGTGTTTCCATGGAAGCAGGACTAGACATGGACACCGCCACTAGCAGATGAGGCAATTTCAGTTGCCAGTTTCTGGTTCTCAGCTCTGTTTCCATGACAACCAGTGCTGGAGCCCTGAAAAGGAGGTGAGGTATTTAAAACACTACAGCACTCTTAATAAATATCTGCTTGCTATGCATGCACAATATAGACCCCTTACATCTCCAATTACAAATACGCTGCTCCAAGTAGCAGTGAAAATACATCTTGATATTAACCACCACCATTTCCCTGGGCAGGTTCGAAGGAGAAAGAACAGATTGTTTCTCAGAGCTGGTTTCATCCTAATGTCTGCGAGGGGGAGGGAGGGTTGTTCTCTTCTTTCTCAATGAAGTTGGGGATAGGCAAAGATACTGTGCTAAATATATGTTGTTTTTTTCTCAAGGAAAACATCATCCCTTTCAATATTTAGTACCATTTTGCCAAAAAAAGTGAATCAAAGCCCTCTTGAAAAAGTGGCAGCTAGGCCAACAGGAGGCTGAACACCTGAAGATGACGGTTCTCAGGGCACCAGAAATGTCAGCACAGCAACTGCCCTTTTCCTGGGTTAAATCTCACATTCTTTTTACTAGCTACATACATGTTTGGTCTTGTGAATAGATAGGTGTATGTAAAGCTCATCCTGCTCTACCTGCAGTCTTTGGGGGAAGGGTACAGCAGCATCAGTTCCCATGCCAGCAGGTACTTGGAAAAGTAGACAGCTGTAGACTAGTAATCAGATCAACCTAATCCAGCCGGCGGTTTGTGTCTGTTCCCCTCCCTTATACAAAGCACTTGAGCTAGACAGAATCCAAAATGGAGAGGGAAAAGCAAAATCTGTTTATCTTGTTGAGAAGAGAAGCTTTAAGATGACACCTTTGGGAATAAGGGGAGGTGGAGATGTGTGTGTAAGTTGCTATATGAATGCAGTTATACATGTTGTGCAGAGATTGTGCTGTCCTGTCTCAGAAAACTGAAAACCCAAAGGATACACACCTTTCATGGTGCAACTTGCTGGAAAAGGAAAAAGAAAGGCTGACATGTTGAATAAATGTCACCAAGCCTACAATGCTGTAGAAACAACATGATCTCCACTATATACTGCATATGCCAAGAAAATGCTGGAGTCTGGGTCTCAATAAGGAAGCAGAGAATAAGTAGACAACTAATAAAATTGGAATAAAAAGCCTAAAAGCAAATATTAAAGCAAGATTAGCAAAAGGCAGCACAAAATTTGGTACTAGAATTCAGAGCAAAGCAGTGCTTATGCTCCTCTGTCTTTCAGAAGTGCCTAATTATCATAATACAAGGATGACATAGGCTAATGGAATTTTGTACACGGTTCCTCACATTGTGAAAATTTCAGTTGCAAACTTCCATGATATAAATCAAACCTACCAGTGACTCTTGCGTATGAAAACTTATCAGATATGTCCATAACTGAGTGAACTCATGAAGTCTTTAATTTAATCTATTACAGAGATGCACAAAATATTCAACAGTCCTTTGAGAAACTCATTATATTTTAACCAAGGAGTTAAAAGAATCGTGTGTTAATAAAATTAACAATTAATTAAGTTAATAAAGATGCTTGTTTTGTTGGGAAAGCATTAACAGAAATACATACATAAAACGCTATTCAAAGAAATTGCCATGTACAAGCCAAACTGAGGTTCAGATCAGGCTTTTCTTATTCCCATTTGAAAATTACTGTTAACGCAGTTACAGCTGTCTGGTTTGAGTGACTGAAGAAGAAATTGATATGCCTGCTAAGAGGCCATTGTTGCACCTACCACAGGAGATCAGGACTTCAAGAGTGGTAAGAAAACCTACCAAGGATTCTCAAACCCTACCAGCTCAAAAACATCAAAGCATTGTAAATATTACCAATTTTAAGAATGTATTACTTGATTTTTCCAAGAAATAACAGTTCACTGATTGTGTTTTTACATGTCTATATAAAGGACCAACCTGCCCATTGCTAGTCTCTCCACATCTTTCAGTTTGAATGTCCATGGGGACCGCCAGACCCTTGAAATATACCAACATAAACAGAATAAGGATGCAGAAAAGCAAACATGATTTTTTTTCTTTATGGTATCTTTAACTCAGGAGGAATAATTTTTAAGATCATCAGCCCAAGCTGCAACAGCTTTCCATTGTAGGGAAAGAAATTTTGTCATAGTTAAAGAATTATGCAGAGAGGAAAAGTCAGATCAAAGCACTGATTTTTTAGAGAGTGAAAAAATTCCAGGTTAGGAACCAGGTCCTCAAGTATGACAAGACTGCAGAGGAGCCATAATCACATTGAATAGCACTCTGCCAGAGCTTTAGAGACTGCAATAACACAAAACCTGAGGGTCCTTGCATTTGCCTATAGAACATTGACATGTGCAGGAGAAAATACATCCACATAGAAAAGGTCAATGCCTGTATCCTTGGAATGACGCTCCTAGGCTTGCCTTCAGGCACAAGCAGGCTAAAAACAAGCCTTAGAGCACACTGTGAGGAAGCCATTGCTGAGCACACTGAGCAATGAAAGCACATGCTATTGAGAACTCAGTGGTGTGGGCTGAAGGCGAGATTGCTTGGGAATGTCATTTGGGGTTAGTAGAGTAGAGCATCACTTTACTACAGCAGGGATAGATCCATGGAACAGGAGGCACAGTCTGTTGTCATGAACAGCTTTACAGCTTTGATGGAAGGCTCCAGGAAATCCAGCAAGACACTGACCAGTTTTAGGAGTGCAGCTAGAGGGAATAGTTCTTACTCCAGTTTTTGCCAGCTCTCAAAACAAGGTGGTCAAAAAAAGTTTCCCACATGCTAAACCAGTGATAAGCTGTGTGTGCCAGTTAGTTAAATCGTTTACCTGGGATAAGACAGAAATCTCAGACACCGGAAGTGCTGCCATTTGTCACATCTTTCCATAGAAGCAGGCCCACAGAAAGCACGTGAGGAAGAGTAAAGCTTGCGGATGTTCTAAAGATCAGTACCTGGTCTGAGAAAGATGGGAGATTACACAAGATCAAGAATTCCATATTTGACTAATGGACTATGCCAGAAGAGAACAAATTGCTTCTACTTACAGGAAGTCCTGTAGATTATTTCTTTAACTTCTGAAAGGCACACTGTGGGAGAAAGTCGAAGCAGTCAAAGGAATGTGGGCAAGAATTTCTCTCTTGTAAAATCAGAAGAGGAAGCATGATACCAACTAATGCCACAGACAAATGAAATCAACCAAATACATTCTTCTGGCCATGTTGGAACACTTCAATATGTTCTCTCATGTGTTAGCTAGCAAGAAACATGTGTGCCAGTGCTCAGGAGAGCCATGCTTCTGTTCCCCGTAACTCCTTTGTGGCCTAGTCAAGAAATGGTATAAAAGCAATTCAGAACAATTGAACTCAGGTTGCCAAAGCTGACATAGGTCTGTGACCAAATCACCAAGTAGTTACATGAGAAAATTTCAAAAGACAGAAAACCAGTTGGTCATAGGTCACACAAAGTGACTGCAGGTGATTAAAAGTTGCAAAATGGAGTAGAAATTCTGGGCAAATACATTATTGCTCAACAAGATATGATTAAGAAAGGTGGAAATCAAATGGAAAATCAGCACATTCTCTAAATCAAAAAACTGGAAGATGTGAAATGTAAGGAAAAGGGAAGAAAATTATACATAATGTACAGCCATGTTTGGGTTTATCGATTATTCACTGCAATTAGAGATAAATCAAAAGTGCTTCAGCTCAGTTCTGAGCCCAAGGTTGATAGAGCTGCAATTAAAAAGCAGTAGAAGTTATTGTGGTCCATCTTTTATGTTTTATTGCCATGCACAAGCAGAATATGGTCCTTTTGACTCATATGTTATAAGCAAGCACTGTTTTGGGGATGAAAGAACACCACTTTTTAACAAAGCTACTATTAGCCAAGGGACTGTATAAATGTTAATATAGTATTTCTCTATTATTCCTTTAAATAGCATTTTAAAAATCATGTACTCCAATTTTTGCATTCTCTTCACTGAATCATAAAAATAGGAACAGTGTGTTAAAACTATAATCTTTCCCAAAAGAAATGAGAAAAATAATTTTAAAGTCTTCTCTTTGCTCTCACAACCTGAAAGCAAATGAGCAGCTGTCACCATCCCAGACAAGAAAAAGCATAATCCCTTTATCAAGCTGGACATGTGGAAATTATTTGTATTAAAATCAACAAAATATTTCAGTAGAAGAGACTGTCTTTTGTTTCTGTACTTCTTCGTTAGGAATCGGAAACCAAGTTGCCAGGAAAGATACATTTTTGCAGTGCTTCAACTTCACATCTAAATAAAGTCACATTTCATTTTTTTTAGGTTGCCAGCAGTTGCAGTAGTATCCTGCCGAAAGGATTGCTGAATGTTAATCATCCGAAGAGAACTTTAGGTCACTTTCCTACATTGCAATAACTATAGAAGTAAAAGCTGACTCATGTATCCATGTCTACTTGCAAGATCATGAAGTTCTGCAACTTATGCTGAGCATCTGTAAGCCCTAGGCAATAGGAATAAGCTCCTTTATCAGGAGAAACTCTGCATTTGAAAATTATTCTTTTATATATATATATATACACACACAGAAAAACACACACACACACACATATCCTAAGCTGCTAATGCTGAAAAAGTAAAATGTTTTCCTCAACAAAATTTCCATTTTGTGTAAGAGCCATGTGTATGTCTCCCCATGCCAATTTTTCTTCTTTCTGCAGTACTTACAAGTTTTAGGTAGCTTAAGGTTCCACCATTATGACAGGCATATTAGTTTGATCCAGTAAATTTGGATTTTTTAATTAAAAAATATTTCTTTTTAATATTGAAGATATATAATTATTTCTCACAAAATTTCAATTTTAGGAATAATCGGGAAATCCAGAAATGAAAGCAAAGTCAGATTCCTAACTGTGCATCCCTGGTTATTGCAAAACAGAGTAAGACTTCAAGCAGTCATTTCTGTGTTTGGGTGAGTACTTGTAGGTTTACTCTATATCAGAATCCACCTATGCAAGGCAACCTCAGATGTTACTATGCTTCATGATATAAGAACTTCACTACAGCAACTTTTCCAGAAATACTTATTTTCACTGAAAAAGGTGGTTTCCTCAACATCCAAGTATTAAATTAATATAATTGAAAATTTTATAAGTTCAGATTAGCTATAGGGTTTTTTTCTGGTGTGGAGAAGATCATATTTTGCTCCCATTTTTCTTCTAATTTTACCATTTTGTTTAGAAACATCACTCTCAAAAAGAATTTTTTCTTCTTTTACATTCTCAAAGCTTTTAAAATCTTAGATTATTTTTATCAGTTTTCTGATTTGCTAGGAATGTTAAATTGATTTGTTTCCATTTTTTACCAGCCTGAACAAATTTATTTTCAAATATAAGATTTTACTGTGAATAGAGGCAGTCCTTTTTGTGTAGCAGTGATTTCCTCTGTCATTTGCTTATGGCTTACATGAAGGAGTCAGAAAGACCTCTGTTAGCCAGTGTAGTTTTTTAAAGAGAAATTTAGGAAGCTGGCTTGTGGAAGTGTCCACATATAAAATATCGTTAAGTCCCTTAATGTCTATCATTATTCTATTTACCTTGATCCTTCGCAGTCTGTTTTCTGAAGAGAAATGTTCCACCATGGTAACAGCCAAACAATCAGATAGAGTTTTAGACACATTTCCATTTTAAATTTCTATTTTATGCACATACATATCAACCTTACATTACCAAAAGTTCTGAAAAGTTATGCTTGATACTTTGAAGTGTAATTTCCTTGGAAAGACTGCTTTCATTCATACATTTTGACTTCTACAGCTGATTGGGTAACAGTTATCCTAATACGTAAATTATTTCAAGATACCCAGAACTGATATTCATTCTATACCAACAATGCAGCAAGATTTTTTTTGTTTTGATTTTTCATGGGAAAAAAAAAAAAAGTATTCCAACCCAAAACATCCAGTAATTTTAAAATATTCATGGAGCAGACACAATATATAATCCCTGCCATGTTCTTTTCAACAGAGAAATGTACACATCTTATCATAATGCCTGACTCTCCTGGTTATGTTCATTTTCCACATCCATTACTGTTTCACTGTTTTGATAGAGTAAACTAGATCTAATGAGATCAGCTGCTAATAAAAATGATGAATCTGTACATTGAAAACCAAGGTTCAAGGCTCCTACACAGCCTAAGGGAAGATTTCCACCAGAAAGTTACCTTTCCCTCACACTGCTGCATCTATTTTTGATTTTGCTCTATAACTCCATCCCACACTTGGGAGACATGCCCAGGGAAAATTTCATCAAAGCAAATGTGTGGGAAAAGAAAAATTATTCCAGGAAACCAACAACCTATTTTAAAAAAATAATTATTTCCATAAGAAGATGAAGTAACAAAGGAGTTCCCTGTATGCATAAATTCTTTTGCTACAGCTTTTTTTTTTTTTTTTTTTTTTTTTTTTAGGTCTGTATTTTCTTTCAGTGTCATATTCCTTCTCAAACAATACATGAAAAGGAGTAAGCAAAGTAGAAAAGTATAAGCCAGAACTAGTTGCTTTAGTATACCTAAAGACAAATTACCCAACGTAAGGAAGTCATCTAGATAAGTTGCAATTAATCAGATTTGCAATATTTTGTAGCAGAAACTCATAGCAAAATGCTTCATTTATGATTTCCAGGTTATACAAGATTCATTGCTCTTATTTTATTTTATGTAAATACATAATGTATTTTGAATAACTGATTTAAATATATAAAATAGATACTGTTTGTATGTGAAATGCTTTATTAATTCAGTAAAATAAGGAAACAAACCTAATCATACAAAGACAAGGAAACTATGATTTTCAACATTTAATGCTCCTTTACGCATGAGCTGAAATGTCACCAATATTTATGACTGAATTTTGGTAAAATGCATAAACCAGAAGGAACAGCAGAAATGGAATACAAATTTAAATAAAGGTACAGTTATTCAAAATACTCTTGTAATGAAGGCTGGTAAAATTTATATCTGAATCATTCTTGGGAAGAATTTTATTTACCACCAGCACTAATCTTTTTTAATTGATTTTTTTTTTTACTGTTTCTAGGCAAGTAAAATTTTTTAGTATGTTTGGGTTATTTTGTAGAGTTACCTATATTGAACCTCACCTTTAACACAATTTGGGTGAAACAACATTCTGGTAAATGCCAAACCCTACAATTTCTACTAGAATATACTCTGGAGGTGCATGTCAGACTACTAGTTGTTGGACAGTGGCCAGCATTTTTGAGGCATCCTCCATTCCATATGATTTTCCTCATAAACATTTCTGGGGAACTAAGAATATGATATTGTGGTGGGGGTGGGAGGGTGTGTTCTGCCACTCTCTCCTGTCATTTTTTTCTTTTTGTTGGCTTCTAGTCCATCCTTCCTGAACATATCATGTTTTAGAGAACTCAGGAAAAGCTGTAAGATTAAACTCCAGTCACACAGATGGAGAAGATTAAAATCCCTTCCACATCCAGTCTAGCGTCTTGGTCAACATTGGCAGTATCATGAAAGCTGGCACTGGTGGGTAAACGCTGTCTCGAATTTCTCTGAGGTTTTTTGAGTCCAGTCTGCCAATCTGAGACCTGACTGACAGTACAAGGTATCAAAGAGTTAGTCATGTAGGCTTCATTACAAATCAAAGATAACAGAATTAATTTTGCACCTGCTGATCATTTTAGAGTCAGTTTTTCTCTTTCAAGGCAATCCTTAGAGGCACTGTAAGTTAATCATTGCCTTTTAAAATTTGGAGTAAGAAATAAACTATGCTGTGTTTAAATACTCTCTGAAGCACAAGCATTTTAAAGGGTATGGCTGGCACATGCTTAGGGGCTATGCAGCTTCTTAGTAATGAAAGAAGAGCCCACAAAAATCAGTGAAGATTCTACCATTTTATTTCACTTTGTATCAAGCTTGTAGTAAAGCTATGATACCGTTCAATATAATAACTAAACCACAGGTTGTAAAAAATCTGTTTCTGGCAATGTATATATCGTAGCTTTGTGGAGGAATCAGTTCATGCAACAAGAAAAATCTATTCTCTTTAAAGAAAATGGATTTATCTTTTTCTCATTGACATAAGCAGCATCATTCTCTTGGGAATGTTTTAGAAATTTGTGTGAGACTGAAAATGACCCAGACAAGGAAATTTTTTGGTCATTAACTCTAGTTTCAGTTATTGTAAGTACCTATAGATTATAATAAGCTTTATAAAGATGAAGGTTTCATCTAAAAATGAATTACTTCTTTTATTACATTAGATCTTATCTAATTGCACCATACACTCTATGCATTGATAACTTTCTTTTAATTTCCAGCTTACATCTATTAAGGGAATTTATATATGTATCTTTCTCTGCTATTACTGTTTTAATCTAAAAAAATATTCTTTCTCCATGGTGCTTGTCTTCCTGATGTTGCTAGTAAACATTGCTAAGAGAATCGGTACATTTTGGAATAGTCAGTTCTATGGCTATAATAATGAATGCCATATACAGTAAGACAAAACACTAGGAGATCTCAAGAGTTTCTAAATGACTTGGTCCTAGAAAGTTCTAAGTACTCTTAAATCCTATGAAAAGCATGAGGAGAAGACAATGTCTATTCTGTCTTGCATAATCAAACCCTCTGAGAGTACTAAAGGCAGAGCTGAACTGCAGAATAACACTCAGGAGAGTTTTACTCTCCTGTTATACATGTAACACTGTAATGCTTGCAAGTGAATAAAATATTTGCATGTGATATGCTCAACGATACTCTGTTCTCATTTGTATAGACAGGATTTTATACCTCTGTAGGAAACACAATTTTTCTTGAAAAATGCTTTTAAAATTCAGTCACAGGTGTTTATGTGGGTTTGGTTGACATTTCGAGCTTATCACAGAACCTTTTTCCAAATAAAAAGGGGAGTTTTTTAAAAGCTGCATTTTATGTATTCATAGGTATTTCTTTACCACATGAGCCATGTAAGCACGCTATCTTACCAGATACATACTACTTTGGTCTCATGGCTGCACACCCCAAGCCACATCAGATCTTGTATAGGAGCTGCAATTTCCAGTCAGGGAGTGCTGATGCCTGGTGTTCGTTCCCTACTCGCATCCTTCTAGTTCTGGCTACACTCAGTTCTTCTCTGTGATGAAGGGTGATATTGGTCTGCTACAGTTGTAGGGAGGGATCTATGGTATTTGTCCAAAAGTCAAGTCATAAAACCCAGCCTGAGGGAGACAAACTTGCAGGAGCTTGGGGAGGAAGCAGGGAAGGGCAGATTGTTTACTCAGCTACATAGCAGGGATGCTCTGCTCTCTCAATTGTAATGCTTTTTGCCAACCTTCGCAAATCCTGCGCTTTTGTGGAAACAGGGAAGCATTGTTGTGTGTGTTGATGCAGGGCATGGGTCTGGATCATATGAGGAAGAAAACTGCTTTTCCTCTGGTTAGGGAACACTCAGGAAGAAGTAAAAACATCAGAAAATAATTCTTTTTATCTCCAAAGGGTTAACATCTCAGAAAGAAGTATGCTGCCACTGTGAAAAGTTTTTTTTTTTACAAGGCAGGCTGTCCTCATAAATGCTTGTTTGTCATTGTAAATTCAGATGCAAATAAACAGCTCTTTCCCCTACTGTCTTCTCTGCAAAGCTCATGAATCTGACATACTAATCCCAGTGTGTTTACAGAAAGTTCCCCAGTTCCAGCTCCTTCTCTGGTAATCTCCAAAGCCCAAAGGAATCATTCAAATGTTGTGGTTGTAGAAACATCTTTTTCACACACCTCAACTATATTTACTGCAACAACAGTTTGTCCATGTCTTTGTAATATCTTTTGCATTTTCTGTGCAATGTAAGTAGCTAAGGAATTATCAGTAAAGGTCAGAGCAATATCTTCATAAAAAGATCCCTAGTTAAAAATCCCTATAAGAAATTTCTACTGACAGTTATTCTCCTGATATACATATATGACCTTGTGTTTTCATGTTTAAGTTTATAAACTTAGGAGGTACTGTGCCTCTGTTTTACTTTGTCAATTTTCTAGAGATACATTTTTTTAGGCAATTGTATTTCCTTGTAAGTAGATTACAGATATAAAAAAGGTGGTTTATCCTGCAGTGTTGTGTGCTTTTGTATTTTCAAACAAAAAAAGGCAAGGAAGCCTTCTTCCACGCAGAGGATGCACACTGCTGATATAGAATACGTAATATGTTCCTGCATGTACAGCCAGCATGAACAACAGAGAAACTGAGGTAAGGGTGTCCACTAGTTTTGGAAATGTCATGTGCTTTCTATTATGCATTCCCAATGTTTCAAACTAAACAAGAATCAAAGCAAAAGTCTCGCAGATACCATGTATTAAATCAGCTCAGAGCCCAGCCAGTCAAAATTCAAGGGGGTTCAAAGGACATAAGCACAGGAGAATCATCTGGATTCTGGAGATGGTCAGAAAAAAAGAGAACACTATGTGTGTGCTCAGATGATCTGATAAGATGATAAGACCCCTCCAGGATCTATGCTAGCTAATGGGAAAGGTCACAATTTTAAAAATAGCTGGTCCACCATAATGTGTTCTGGGAAGATTTTTAGGGAATTCTGGTGGAGTGTCTCTCACCCACGCACTACCCAGTCTAAGACATGTACTTGCATGCCAGGAGATTTAACTGGGAGGAAAACCCCCTTGGAGAAAGAGCAAGGCAGAACTGAGTGACTATGCTGTTTCAACTGACACTTTGAAAACTTTTTTTGGCAGTTGCAAGCAAGGCTATATCCATGGTTTGCATCAAGCACCTTGCTTCCTATTTAGGAAAGAATTAAAGTTCTGCTGTATTTCCGAAGCTTTGAAAACCGTTATAATGTAAACCAGATCGTGTAGCTAAGCTTCATCATCATAGAAATAAAGTCAGAAGACAGTACGTAACCTGAATCATAGAAATGTCAGTACTGCTGAAATGGAACATCTAAAAGGAAATGGATGGAGAACATTTAAGAAATATTTACAAGTATTACAAATACAATATTTGAGATGTGTAGGCAATCCTAGGATATTACATAACTGTCTCTCTTTAATCTCAAAGAAATGTTGTTATTAAGAAATACATTGTATTTATCCCAAACAATTAACGATATATGATATGTAGTATATTCTGAAAACACCAATTTTTGTGTGGCATTTCATCAAAATATCTACACCTGTGTAGATTTCAAGTCCATAATGTCCTACTGTGATGATCTGGTCCCATCTCCTATGTATATAGGCTTTCAGATTTTCTCATAGTAGCTGTTCTAATCTTTAATCACACTACATTAATTACTTCCAAGACTGAATTTGTCTAACTCCAATATTTGTTCACTGCATTTTACTCTTCCTTTCCTGCAAGGCTGAGAGCTCCTCTCAGATCTTTCTTCTATCTGTGAGTATATATAACTTTCAGTCAAATCATGTCTTAGTTTTCTCTTTAATAAATCAAGTAGATTGAACTCCTTGAATTGTGTAACTTGTCTTCTAGCCTTTGTTTTACTTTTGTTGCCCTACAAGAGTGCTGGTATGGATTTTAAACAGAATCAAACCAAGGGAGACTTGCAAGAAATGAGTCCCACTAGAGAATGCCTAGCAATTTGCTATTATTTTATGAGGTCAGTCAGAGTAATTTTTCTGTTTGATGTGTACTTACTTCATTCCATGCAATGCAAGCTCTCAAATCAAAATATTATGCGATCAAGAATTGAAGTATGCACTATCAGCCCAGAAGCCTTTACTAAGTGGACCTGTAATTTTGTGTAAAAAAGTAACACATTTGTTTGAAAAGACCTCATTCCCATGAAACCATGGTGATTGGCATTAGCTATATTTTCAGCAACAAAGTCTTTGGTAAACTAAGGTGCATGAAAAATAGAAGCTTAATAGAGCTGAACAGATGATTACCTCAACATCCTCCTCCTTTTTACAAAAATAAATGTTCTATAATGCTTCAAACACTCTATAACTCAGTGTTTCATAGGTCAGTTTTGCCAGTGTTGAAAGTGTTCAACTTCATTAGAGATGGAAAGCTTGTGATAGGAAGATAGAAATAGAGAAAGCCTGAAAGAAGGTTGAAGATTTTCTTGCCAGAAAGTTCCTAAAGATATGCTGTTTGAAACTGTAACGAAATGCTCAGTAATTCCATGGGACGGTAACTCATATCTGGGAATCTACCACTCTCTCAAAATGTGTGGTGAAATTACTGCCTGCCCACAGACTGTGTTGAAGGCTTTAGTCAATGTGAAGAACGGTTGATCCTGCTTCCTGGAGGAAGTTATTTTTCCTTAAGTCTGTAGTCTCAGTTGCCCTTACAATCCCTGTGGGAATTTCAATAGAATAGCTACTCTGGTCAAGAGATAATGTCTTGTTCCTTTTACTCTGTCTGGTACTTGGAAAAAAACATGCTATCTCAGTGTTAAGAAATTTTACTACTTTTCTTAAATATGTTATATACTTCAGTCGTGTCAGTTTTGTGGACAGCTTCCTTCTGTTTCCTCTCAATATCCCTCCATGGTCCTGTAAAACTTCTTCACATACTTCATACTCTGCAATCCTATTCTAGGTCTTTAGGGTTATGCCAGAACCATGAAAAAAAACCCCATCATTTAATTAGGAAGGGACCTTTAAAGATCATCTGATCCTACCCCCTGCTCAAAACAAGTCTGACTAGATCAGGTTGCTCAAGGCTGTTTCTAGTAGACTTGTATGTCTCCAAGGTTAGATCACCGCTCTGGGTAACTTATTCAACTGTTTAACAGCCAATAAAGCCCAGTGAGATTTTCAGTTTCGTGGATTGAAATGTTGTTAGACTCTCTGATGACAATGTTCTGAAAAGGCATTTAAGAATTTTTACATGTTATTGGTTCAGGTGCTGTGACCTGAAGAGATGTGTTTAGTAATCGATGTGTTAGCAATGGAATACCATATTGTTGAATAGCTTATTTATTTAATATGTAAATCTGTTTTGTGTTTCGATTATGAAAAGCAGATAAGAGGAGTGGTTTTTGGAGTGTCTCTCAAGAAAATATTCATAATATCTGCCAAACATGTTATTCAAACCAACATGAGGAAAATGTACCATAAGTAAGATTTCACTGTGTAAGGATGCTTCCTTGATTTTATTAATGCAGAACTTTCTCTACCTATTTTCTGCTGAAGTAAACCCAGAAATAAATTTGCCAATTGATTAGACCCAAACCTAAGAAATATGTGAAATGTTAACTATTCCCTATATATTCTTACTCCAGCCAGATCATCAGTAGCAAAGAAAATAACAGAAATTAGGTCAAGCATGGCTTGATTAGCAGTAAGTCACCTTTTCAGAACTCAAAGAATGTTATTTATACTCTATATCCTCTTGATGCACTATTACTAGACAAATGTCACCAATATACTTAAACCAACATAAAGATGTCACAGAATCAATCAAATAGAAACTTATAAATTCATTTTATAGTCTCTGAAACTCATTGAAGTCAGTGGGAAGGTCAGGCCCCATGTTAACATTTAGAAGATTAAATTGATTTAAAGGTGTAAGGTTAAAAATCAACATTGGATTTCATAGGTTTTACAAGGGTCATAATACTTGACAGTAATTGATCTCCTCATTATTTTTTCACCCTAGCCAAGAAACTTTAACTAAAATAAACTCTGTTCGGTTAAATCCAAATTACTTTTCAACATCCATTTAATTTTTATTTTTATTTTTTTCTGCTTCAGCTAATATAACCTCTCATAGAAGAAATAGGTTATTTCAAAACATTTTCACTACCACTTTTTTTTCAATGTTAAAACACATTTCCAGATGTAGTGTAATGCCAAGTAAACCTTTTAATGGAGAAATTAATGAATGTCCTTGCTGCATAGGCAAGGCTTCACTACAGGGTATTAATTTGTTTTCCACAATTACACATACTGCAAGTAATATAAAAAGCTATTAATACAGTCCTTTTAAACTGCTGGAAGTAATTTTTAGCTTTGATCGCATCGTGCATTAGCGTCACAATGATCACTATATTAATACAGATTAATATATATGTATATATTCCTGCTTTAATGCTTTCTGTTCTATTCCTATTTGTCTAAAGAAAAAAGAATATTTAATTATACTCATACTCTTTGAAGTACTAATTTTAGACAGCCCCATATTTTAAGGCACTGAAGAACTAACCATGATTATTTTAGTCTCTTACCACATAGATTTCCCACTCAGATAATCAGGGATCATTTATAACCAGTATATAATACTTATTCCATCACAAACTAGAATAGGTTTGACATTTGAAAAAGATTAAAGTTCATGGTGGTGTTTTGTATCATTAACATGAAATTTGTTGTATACCTGAAAATCCCAATTATTTGCTTCAAGTTGCTGTATAATTGTGATAATTTCACTTGGGCATTGACAGCTAGCAGAAAAGAGTACACCACTTGTTTTAGGACACTGCCAGTAACTCAGGAGGTCTGCTTTTATTCTGTCCTCTAGTGTGGCCCCAGTGTCTTTCTGTTCCTCCACTATCTTGCTTGCTTCTGGCTCTAAAACCCATCTCAGATTTACAAGGACAATGCCCATAGCAAGCAGTGAATCAGGCAGCACCTGAGTGCATACCTGAATGTTCAAGCTTGGTGTGTCTGTACTACTAAATTTATAACACAGACCCAGGCTTGGTGTTCTTCCATGTCAGGTATTTTTCCAGATAATTTATTGCTGTGGCTTGAAGGTTAACATGGGCAAGGGAGATAAGAGAACCATTCACTATATGGTGTTTTGAGTCAGTTCCCTTGTTTAGAAGGTGAAAAGGTTTTAATGATGCCAGCTGTCCTTAGCACTGGCAAATAGTGCTAGTAATAGTACTGAAGTGTTTGTAACTGGGAAGACTTAAGGCATTTCACTGGTGCAAGTCAAGTCCCTATATTGTGTGGGGAAAAAAATTACTGTAATAGTTAGATGCTGAACAACCCTAAATGCCTACAGCCCAAGCTTAGATACCTATCTGACATAATAGGAAATAAATAGTTTGTTTTCTTACAGTGGCTTTATGTTGTTTTGAGATCCTGCCAAGAATACAGAAGACACAGGCACATCTTCTTCAGAATACGAATCCACTGCTTTTTCTGTCTCAGAAATTTGCTATAAACACTGCTAGTTCAATAGCTTAGAGGAAGAGCCCAAGAACTAACCAGCATGCTGTCCTGGTAGGTGTGAGGAAGGAATTTAGCATATCTCTGACTTGGGGGTGACGGTGAAGGGAAGCGTCGTGGCCAGTTCCCTGCTCAGCCTCCATCCAGGGAGGCAGTGGGGACTGAAGCCTCAGGGTCAGGCAGCCACTTCTCACAGGTGCAAGAGATAAGGAAAGTCTGTCAGGCACTCTTGGCTGGCCCAGGCATTGCCACTACAAACTTCTCAGTCCTGGGAAATGAGTTTATAGATGGCAAATTTTCCACTGTGTTGCTTGGGAAATGAAAGCGGTTAGTTCAGGTTTGTGAATTCGCTTCCTGGAGCCGGTGTTCCAGTGTCCAAAAGTATAATGCCTAAATACTTTGTAACTGTGTGCCTAAATTCTTAGGGAGGATTGGGAATCCCGAGTTATGGAAATGCTTATGTTTTCCTATATATTAGCATGAAGAAGGCTTGTTGCTTGTTGGGTAAAAATTATGGAAACCATAATAACACCCCATAGAAAACCACAGGTCAGGTGGTGCCTGTGCTACCCAGCCATAGAACAATTCTTACTCTGTGATCGAGCCAGCACTGAAACACTTTACAAAAAATGCAACTGCATTAGCTGGAGAGAGACCTGCAGCAAATACCAGTGCTCAAAACATTCACCAAAAGAGTACGATGTACAAGTTCATGTCTGTTTCATAAATCATAGCGATCTAGGAGCTTCTGCCCCTCCTAAGAGTGCTCTAAGATCTGGCTACTGGGTTTAAGAGAGTGAAGAGACAATTTTAAGCATGCTCGTGCTCTATGTATCCTAAAATAGAAGTGTTCAGATTTAAAATGTGGGTGTCAGGACAATCTGATGATAACAGTAGACTTGAACATACTCGTAAACAAAATTGTTATGTCCTTAAAGCGTTGACGTCTTTAGGCAGCTACAGGGCTAAACAGGAGGTGAACTGTGAATTACAAACATCAGGGGCATTGAATGCTGGGCTCCAGTAGCTAGAGAGACTTTTAGGTACTATCAGATTTGCTTTGCTTCCTATGACAAGTTTTATTTCTGACAAGTGATTCAACAATGGGGATCTAGTAATGTATTGTAATGTACATAACAAATTAACTTTGTCACTGTATTTACAGTTTCTACAATGGCACAAATGTCTATGCAGTTTTGCTATATAGTTTTTAAATACCTTCATCGCTCAGCTACCAAACTGGTAGAATGGTTTTAGATGATGATCAACCTATATGAAATTATCAGGAAAAATAGTTATGTCAATAGGATTCTCTTCCTAACTCAAACTACTTATCTACAAAACATAAGATAAGTAACAGAATTACCTAATTAATCTAAAAATTTCCCAACAGTCAGATTTATGTGTGGTTAAAACATTATATCCTCTGTGTGTGTCTATACAGAAGATGTTTTATATCAGAGAATAAATAGCACATAGACTGTTAATAGAAAAAGTGATAGATACAAGTTTTTATACAGAAATACAATTCTCCAGATTTTCTCTTTCTAGCTTGGTCAAATCCTGATCCTACAATGTGATGGCTGAATGCAAAATTTGTATCATCCTGCAACACCACAGAGTTGTTGTGTGGGTTGAGAAAAAAGGTAGCAAGAAGCCACTGTGACTGAATGGTTTTATAAGCCAAACCACAGTTGTTTTAATCGCACTTTTCACTAACATTTTTTTTTTTATTAAGCCAGTCATGTTGTGTTATGCTGACTCCTAACATGATGTGATGGAGCAACAAAATGACACAAGGCATTTGCAATAGATCAGTCAAAAAATCAAGGACAAGAAAAGCATCAACAGTAAAAGAATTCATAATGAGTCTATTGTATAGCTTGTGGATTGGGTAATATACATTTTTATTATTTATAAGGCTGCATTTACAGTAGTATCTTATAGACAGATATCCAAAACAAGAAAATATTTTTATAACATACTTTGTACAGGAAACATCAATTTACTAATTTGTGTATGTTTTAATATGCAACTTATGTGCATTTAACTCTGGTTTAAGAAAACCCATATGTGCAAGCTACATTCTGGCCTACTTAAGGAAGTTTTAAGGTATGTTTTTCAATGCATTTAAATACATTTGAAGGTGTGTTTTGATCTAGAACTGAATAATATATGTGGGCTTGTATATGCTCTTCAAACATTTAAAATGAATTTTTACAGTTTACAACAGATTTAAAATAGCAAATTGAAAAATAGAAATACATTATTTTTAACGTGCAGTTTAAAAGAGCTAATTAGACCTGATAGAAATTTTATGAATGAAATTAGTTGAAAATTAAGATAGAAATGTCAAGAACAATTTGGCCCTTATAGGAAGAACCTATTAGATGGTTGATTGGAAAGGTAATAAATCAAGATAACTTTGACTAAATTCCTATTCAATGGCTAAGTAAAAACATCTGTTATAAATGAAAAAGCAATATATTATGCAAAAAAAAGGAAAATCGTAATCAACACAACTTAGACTGTAAATGAGAAAATATACAGAAAAAAGATAAAAAGAAACCTAAGAACATAAAGAAAAAAATAATGATCAGGGATGACATCACAATTAGTAACATAATTTACTAGAACAGCTACAGGCGTGTTATTCAATAAAGATGGTAAACTGAGAAGTAAGGTGGAATAAGCAGCAATGCTGCATAAATGTGTGTCTTAAAAGTTTTTCTGGGTCTGTCAGTACATGGAAGAGATTAGATAATATAGTCAAAACAAGGTAGATCACAGAAACATAGGATCATGGGATGGTCAGGTTGGAAGGCACCTCTGAGATCACCTAGTCCAACCCCCTGCTAAAGCAGGTTCACCTACAGCAGGTTGGGCAGAATCCCATCTGGACAGGTGTTGAATGTCTCCAGAGAAGGAGACTCCACACCCTCTCTGGGCAGCCTGTGGCAGTGCTCCATCACCAACAAGATAAAGAAGTTCTTCCTCACATTCAGGTGGAACTTCTTGTGTTGCAGTTTGTGCCCATTGCCCCTTGTCCTGTCGCTGGGCACCACTGAAAAGAGCCTGACCCTGTCCTCCTGTCACTCGCCCTTAAGATATTTGTATGCATCAATAAGATCCCCTCTCAGTCTTCTCTTCTCCAGGCTAAACAGGCCCATCTCTCCCAGCCTTTCTTCATCAGGGAGATGCTCCTGTACCCTCATCATCCCCGTAGCCCTCCACTGGCCCCTCTCCAGCTGTTCCCTGTCTCTCTTGATCTGGGGAGCCCAGAGCTGGTCACAGCATTCCAGGTGTGGCATCACCAGGGCAGCGCAGAGGGGGAGGATCACCTCCCTCCACCTGTGGGCCTGTTGGTTCTCAAAATACTAAATCCAGATTGTTTTGTATTTTGGATGGTTTTGTATGTAAATAAAGAGTCAAACATTCTTATATAAAAATAATGGTATTGTTTTACTCAAAGTTTTAACAAGTACTATTGCTGTCGCATCCCTGCATACTCTGATAAAGTTCCTATATCCCTCCGAAGTGGCCTGTCACTTTTTCTGCACTCTGTAAACTTCCTTCTGAGTTTTGTCAGATGTTGCAGAAAGTTAAAGTTGTATTGATATTGCTCCAAGTCTGAAAGTATTTATATTCTACCACAAAATCAGTTCAGGCAGCTAATCCCAGTCTTTGTGGCCTAGACTTCTTTGGTCTAACTTGTTTGGCTGTAACTTTCTTTAGGTTTCAATTTAAGTGATGACTCTTAAAAAATAAAAACCAAAACAAATATTTTGATGTGTGTCTCAGTATTTGACTTTGGTAATTATAAAATTTTACTGAGTGCTATATTCTTAAGAGTTATTTTATCATAAATATTAAGGATAATTAATTTTTCCAAATGTCAGAAATCCATTCAAAAATAATAATCTTAATGGGTTTGGGGTTTCTCTTTTGATGCTTTTAATATGATGCATTACACATAAATATGAACTACATCTCAAACAGATTCACACTGTACACTTCAGAAGTAAGCACTTGCAGATATTGAACAGTCCAGCATTTACCTGAAAAGTTCCTTGACCATTTACACAATGGAGGCACCTGTGGGTTCAGTGATGTCTTTCCCGTGGTGATAACAACTAATTTCCATTCCAGAGTTCCTCCACAGCCTCTCTTCCTTACACTTGAGTACAGAGGAGTTGAATATTGAAAAAAACACAGTGATGTTGGGTGGCAATTACCTTATTTTTCCATAGTGGCTTTCTAGTTGTCTAAGAAGTGGCGTTTCTTTTTTTTTCTTTTTTTTTTTTTAATCTCAAATTAAGGCATATAAATGGTTTATCAGGTAGATTATGGTTGTTGCAGGTGACTTAATTTCCTATTCCACCATGTCTTTGTATCAAAGGTAGTGGGAGAGAAAAGAGGCATGCAGAGAGCCTGGCACAAGCAGCTGGGATGGCAATGGGATTCCAGAAGACTTGCATGACTGTTCATAATACATTAGACTATTACCTGAATTTGTTAAAAGTTATTTTTTGTTCTGCAACAAAACCAGGATGCAGTCTCCCTGTCCTGTGCTATAGCCACTATGCAAAATCCAGGGTCCTTCTCATTTGTTGTCTCCCTGAACATCTGAGTCTTTCATTCCTAGTGACCAGTCAGCCTGACGGAGTACACGGGTACCTAGGCTACCTAATGGTCTTTCCCAGGAAAAGGGAATTACAGGTTTGATCTTTTTTCCCCTCATGCTGAGGAGTATTTGAAATCAATTTCCCTATCTTTTGGGGTGAGCTCTCTAACAATTGACCTCCTAGACAGAATCTGGGTATCTTCAAAGAGAATTAGGTGAACTGGAACTTAATGCAATAAGGGCATCCATTATTTCCTACTAATTTCATATACATTCAGTGGCAGGTAAGATTAATCATCTTTATCTTCTACAGTTAATGAAGCAAAAGAGAAGTACTTCCAGATAGTGATCCATCTCATTTTATGATCTGTCTTACCCACCAGAAATACTTATTATACGTATAATATATTGCATAATAGCTGGTACTTATATAGAGAAATGAACATTATATGCCTAGTTTTGGCCAACTAAAGTTAGCAGAGATGAATTCACATCCTGACTGAGGCAGTTGAGATACCTCGGTCACTTAGTAGTTTAGTATAGAAAGAGGCACCCAGATTAGGAGATTAGGACCTCTTTCTACAAAACCTGACAGAGAGCGAGCTTCAGCAGTTATCCTAGATCAACTGGATTATTCCTTTTCTTCCTTGTCACACTTGTTCTCCCTCTCCCCCAAACTGAGGGTGGGGCTAGTACCTAAGTGGATTGGAGAGATCCTGAATTTCTATAACTAAGGGGCAGAAAATGGATTCTTAGTCACAAAGGATCTGTTTCTGCTTTCCTTTTGCTGTTCACATGTAAGGACCGAAAATGACTACTGAGAATTGCACCACGTTAAAATTCATGAAGCCAATAATATCATCTAAAACTCGTTAGTGAAAAATATAAGCAGCTCACTGTATTCATACCACTGAAAGATTTTATCATGGGCATGCAGGTCTGCATGCCCAGGGCTGGGGAGCCTGACCATCCCCTTCCTCAGCAGAGGTCTGACCGAGAGCAATTCTGCTGAAGGTAGTAAGGGAAGATGGGTACAGGTGGTGTGAATCAGAAATGGAGTCTAATATTTTTATTCTGAAATGTCTTACTACTGCCATGAGCCACCAATAATGTCATTAAAAACTGCATTAATTTTCTAGCAAAATTTTTAAAAAGAAATTCTGTTGGGCCTTCATGGCAAGTTGTTGGCAGAAGGGTGGCTGCCGGGGTGGTCTCTGTGAGAAGAGGCCAGGGCTGACCCCATGCTGTACACAGACTATTCTAGCTGGTTCCGATGGACACAAGGTAATGGTGCCTTTGGGAAAATATGTTTAAGAAAGGACAGAAAATGCTGGGAGTGGGAGCAGGAAAGAGTGAGAAACAGCAGATGGAATACCAAGTTCAGAGAAGGAGAGGAAAGAGGTGCTCCAGGCTCTGGAGTAGAGATTCCTTTGCAGCACATGGAGGGGGCAGTTTGGTGCTTCAGAAGGAACTGCGGCCCACGAGGGCCCATGCAGGAGTAATGGGAAAGTGTGAGGAAGGCAAAGAAGCTGCAGACAGGAACTGTTGTGGACCAACTGACTATAACCCTCATTTCCCCGTCCTTCCCATGCTGCTTGGAGGGATCAGAAGGTAAAGGAGTCAAGAATGAAAGACTAAAATTGAGGATGGGAAATACAGGAGGAAAGTGTTGTTTAATTTTTTTTATCTTTGTTTCTCACTACCATGATCTCTTTTAATTGGCAATAAACTGAAATAATTTTCAGCAAGTTGAGTCTCTTTTGTCCGTGATGGTGAATGATAAACAATCTTCCTTTCTTTTTCTCAGCCCAAGAGCTTTTCCACCGTATCTGCTACCCCATCCTGTAGAGGAGAAGTGCTGGGTGGGAGTTTGGCCCTTAGCCAAGCTCAACCCACCATAGGAATAAAGACATTCTTTCATGTTGCCTGTGTGTCAAGTACTTTTGAAAGTCACAGAAAACGCTACAACTTACTTTATAGGTTTGATCAAAGGAGTTTCTTCTGAAACTCTTTTTACATTAGTTTAAACCATTGTCATTATGAGTTTCCAAGAGGATGCAGTAGGTACAATGGTGAGCGGAAAAAGGGAAATCTATAAAAAGTCTGCTAAAAAAAGCTTAAGACAAACCAAGTTATCTGCACTGTCATGTACTTGAAATAAAATTCCATCAGTCTAAGTTAATGGTTCTTAATAAATGTGGTTAACAGCTAAAAATGGAGTAGAGTGTTCATTTCTTCAACATTATAAGCAGTCATTGCACACAGTAATAAAAATAGAAAGAATGACTTCAGGATTTTTTTCCCCTTTGAATTGAGTTGTCACTCATTAACTTAACGTTTAAAGCACAGTTCATTAATACACTGTCATTGATGTGTGACTCCATTAACAAAGCTCTTCAGGATGTAAATTTTCCATTGTAAGCTGCCCGTCTTTCTAAAACCTGGGAAAGGTACTTTGGGTCCACTGAGTATTCAACTTTATAGCGCTGTTATGTTAGTTGTATTTTGTTTTGTAAAGGTAGCGTTTAACTTTCAGGTTGCCAAAAGTGTATATAGATGCCCTTAGACTCTATAAGTACTCGAATTAGAAAAAGAGCAACAGCCAGGGGTCAAATTACATAAAATTGGTATTTTCTTATCTGAGGTACCTCTTGTAAATCACTTCACATTTTACCTGTTGAAGTGGAAAAAGAACAGTGAGAAAGAGGGGACTACAACTCAGAAAATATAAAGGGACAGCACTGAATACATTTACAATCATTCTAGCAAATAACAACTTCCATGTACTGTCATCCTCTATAAACAAGCAACTCAAATCACAAGAGCTGTGAGGCACAAGTGGTTATCCTGTTACAATAAAGATATTTTTCCTCATGCTGGACTGGAATAATCCTGCCACTAGGTATGGCTGCATCACAGACTGAAGTACATCAGAGGGAGCGTTAAATAAGGTAGTTCTGGTAGCTGCAGCACTCACAGCTGCATGTAAGCTAATTTTCTCTCTTTGGGAAGGTAAATTAGTCAATTAATTACCTTGTATTACTGTAACTAGACTGTTTCTAGTATTTGAACTAACTTGGGCCTTTGGATGATGCAAGGTAGAGTTATGAGAAGCACAGCTGCTCTGCTGTAAGTTTTGAAAAGCCATATCCTCCTCTGAAACACCTCTGAAATGCAGGGCACTTCAGGAAACTATCACTTAGTAATTTGGTTAATACTAATGCTGATATTTCAGGCCTTATTTTGGTCTATGCAAGTGCATTAAAGATGGGAGCTGAATAATCTTCTAACTTGAAAAAAGTTAAACTTTGTATTTACTTGTGTGTGGAGGTATTGATGGTTTATAATTAGTAGAACAACCCCTTTAACTAAATTAATTACACATTGCAGTATTAGTCGTACTCTAGCTTCTAGTTGCAGAGGTTTGTGCTACATTAAATTTTGTGCTCATGTGTCAAAAATCTACTAATCTATTAATCTAATTATTAATTAAAGAACAGCATTGTATTTTTATTATTCATAACCCTACTTACAAGGAGCAGGATTTACCAACTTTTTCTTTTTATTAGCTAATCATCATTGCCTGCTACACATAAGAGCTTCTAGAGTTAAATAGAACAGAAATCACGTGAAATATTTTATATTCACCGAAGTGGAGTCAGGAAGGAAAAAGAAATGAAGAAAAGTGGATTTTTCCCATCTATTAGGTTTTGATAGAGAAAAGAATGATCCCACAATTACTTTTTCAACTAGCTACCCAGAACAGCAATGAGGCCCTATATACTGATACTAAATAGACCATTGCTCCCACAGGTGTGATACTAAGAGAAGCAGGTACTGGCCAGGACTCAAATATGTGGTCAGTATGTGCTGTTTTATCAGTATTTATATATTAGATATTCTATGTTATAGTGTATTATATATTGTATTATAGCAATGAATCAATGACAACAAACTGGAAAACAGTTTTGAAAAGCCCCTAAAAAGTTGCCAAGTATTTTCTCTTGGACAGATTATTTTCCCCCACAAAAGATCTTCCATTTTTTAAAATAAGTGGCAGAGTGTGGAAGTTATGATATGTGAAGATCCAACTACTTTGTAATGCCATTCAGATATTTATGGACTTCTATACAAGTTAACACTTTAATGTAGTTCGGATTTAAAGATTAGAGGATAACTAGGATGAGAAACACAGTTAGGAAAAGTTGTGTGCAGCAGTATTCCATCCAACCCACTATTTAATTAAGATGAAGGTTTGGGGTAGGAATTTATCAGTTTCAAGAAAAGTGAGATGAGGAAGGTTACTTAAGTTCAGGTTGGAGATTCTATGCAAGGCGACAAAACAATTATTTTAAAAAACAAAAATAAAGCACACACAAACATAGTCAGAAGAATTAGCTAGTCAACTAGGTTATAGGGAACAAATGGGATGGGGCGCTGAGTATCCCATAACAGATTTTCCCATGTGTGCATTAGGGGGATATAATATATTGCAAATTTTATTATATAATAAAAATAATTAAAATGTTTAATATAAGACTACATATCAAGTAAATCTAGACTTTCCTTGAAACAGAAAAAATCAGTCTCCATGTTTTTTACTGAAAAGGCTATAGGAAAAGGAATTTTAATAGTTGGCAATAGGAAGTCAGTGTGAAAATCAAGAGGATACAACAGCAAGAAGAAGCCTTTTCTTCTAATAGCCAAAGGAAAAAAAAAAAAGATAAAAATAAACAATTATTGTATGTGTTTATTAATTGTATGCATTAAAACATCATCCAGTTCTCTTCACCTGCATCTTCATATTTTGCCTTTGAATTTAGCCTGATATATTTGCATGCCCTGCTACTGTGTGCAAGCAGGCATCTTACTCCTTCAGTGACCTGGATATGCAGGAGAAAGCAAGTTTACCTGAAATGGTCATCAGAAGTACAGTGTAAGACAATATTCTAAGTTTTGGAGCATACAAAATAGATATCAATCAGATGGTTCTGCTTTCTTTCTGTCCTTTGAATGAGCCAACCCATAAAAATGTTTCTCCTTCAAAGCAAACAAAGAGACAAAAATCCCTAACAACCTGCACATGCCTATATCCCAGGAAGTTTTATTAATATATTTCTGAATAGGTTTCTGAATATGAATCAGATTAAAATTTGAAGTTAATAAAATTATGTGTATTACAATTTAATTAGTGCAGACCCCAGGAATTTTGCACGGAATAGTAATATATGACCAGATGTGATGGTTTTCTGGAGATTCTGAATAGCCTCCAATGCCAACATTCTTCAGTAAAAGATCTAACCTAGTTCTCCACTCTTTTCATGTAAGCCAGTTTCAGAGCTGAGGAACCCATGTTCAGCTAAGTGAAAGGAATTTGTGTGAACTACAGCTAAGACTGTGGGATGTTAGGTAGGCTGGAGGATTAAGGTTAAGCTAGGAGGCAGAGCTAAGAAAAGCTTTACTGTGCTGTCCGCTTCAGTCTGGGGTAAGGAGCTGCGAGTGAAATTGGTCTTGGTTTGGCAGTACTCCTCTCCTGTGTCTGCCTGCTAAGCTGTGGCTCCTTACAATATGAGGAATCATCACAGCCATTGCCTGAGCTGTAGCTGTTAATAAACAAAACTGGGTTGCTAAATGGTTTAAAAATATTCTTCTGCCTCTTCTTAGAAAATGTTTTCTGTATTTATTACCAGTGCATAGTGTTTTTGAGGGACATAATTTTGCTTGCATAAGAATAAATTGCAGACAGCCAGTACCACACAGAATGAGATTCTTAGAGAGAGATTCACGGCAGGAGTAATTTGCTGGTGATGTCTTTAACAACTAAAACAATAACTGCATTACAGATAAAAAGAAAGTTAGCCAACAGTTCTTACCTCCTGTGCATTCTGATAAGTGGGACTAGCAAGTACTACTGCTGAAAAGCCATCAGAGAAGTCCAGCAATAGTATACACATACCTGAGATCTAAGGATAGAAGTAGCAGCCTTCAGTCTACGTCACCATCTCTGTGGAGAGTAGCTTCAAGAACTGAGACTCCATAGGTAAATTTGGAGAGGGCTCATAAATCTCCACATTGAGTCCTCTGACACCTTTCTTAAGTATTTGTGTCTTGAAATCAAATATTCAGATCCTGAGCATTAGCCAGGCTTCCCAGGGCACAGAGTTATTGAGGAGCATAATACAGAGGACTGCCAATCGAATGCAGAACTATACCCAAAACACTGTCTTTACCAGACTTGCTCCAAGAGAGAATATTTCCCGTATTCTTTGTTTGTGATCTGAATGAAGAAATCAGATCCATTTCTGAGTTGCAAGAATGGAGATTCCGTGCAATCTCATTTCCGCTAACAGTCATACAACCAGCAGACTTTCTGTTCACTCTTGTGTACATCGGTTAACAAGTTTAGGCAAAGCAAGACTATTTGAAAACATTCCTTCACGCACAATGAAACCTCAGGAATATTAATGTACATGAAATAATAAAAAAAAAAAATGGAAGTAGATTTTATCCAATCATGCCATAATTGCATTAAAGACTTCAAATTTCCTCCTCATCTGCTCTTTATGTTCTTTTCTAAATGTAAATATCAGTGTTTCTACTTGTCCTTATTTTACTTACTCTCATGAATGAGCAGTCTGGATTTCAGGGGGGCTAATCAAGCAAGCCTGTTCTGATTAAAACCAAAAACCACTGTAATTTTTCTTATATTAGTGACTAACCTGGATCCTACAATTTTACTTTATCTGGGTTTTTTTGCTTCCAAAAAATCCACTATTGTAGGGATCAAACTATTCAAGTTGTATACAGACAAGATACTTTTTATCTGGAGAAGAATACAGATATGAATTGTTTACTTCAAATATTATTTGGATTTGTTCTACTTGGAAGGTGCTATTTAATAGTTCCTTCAGACTGATCAGCTACATGCTCTAAAGGGGACTGTTTGGGGAGTGCAAATTTAGTGTGAACAGCAGTTTTCCATGTAATTGGAATGTGAATGTCACTGTATTCTGTTTGTTGAGATCAATTCACTGCATGTGTACTGAGTGTATCTTGGTTGAGTTTTGTGACTTACGAATTCCTTAAGTCAACTATCCCTACATATTCAGGATCTTTCAAGATGTGAAAGTATTTATGAGGAAGACCAGATAGGTGGAAGCTACTCCTTAATTCTAGGTGATAAAAAGACATCCCTAAAAAGGAATCATCCAGTGCATTAGAGCCTTACTTTGGGATGAGGAAAAATTAGATACAGTTTTCAGTTTTGCTACAGACATCCTGTATGACCTTGGACACTGCGCCAGAGGCACCCAGCCAATTGGAAACACAAGGCTGAGATTTAACTGGCATTCAGATTGTCTGAACCTGGGCTTTAGCCTCTCTGTGCCTCAGGTCCCTGTCTGTGAAAAGAAGATAAATTGACTTCCCTGCTTCACAGTGATATTGGACAGACAAATTCATCTAAGACTGTGAGGTACTACTGTAAGGTTTGTGTAAGTATCTTTATAAAAATGTATTTTTACTTTTTACTTCTGTACCCAGCATACAGTGGAGAACACAAGAACTGGAGTTATAAACATGACTTTGTCACTTGATATAGTAAAAACTACTACCCATAAAATCCTGGTTTCTATTTCCTCTGATTCTTGGCCAACAGCCAATAGATATTAAATATACATGCATGACTTACACTGCATATGCATGTGTATTTTATCCTATAGGGGCACATCGATTTTTATTTCTGCTGCTTTATATGAATGTGTTTCTTACACAAACATTTATGGCATTTGCTAATTAAAAATGTTTTGCAAAGTTCTGCTAACACACTTACAGTCTGTACACTATACACAAGTTCACAAATGTGTTTATTTTTTTAATTTTTTGTATAAATTTTTTGTAAAAAATTACTCTATTTATTAGGGCCTGAATATACTGGGTTCATCCCTTCTGGTGGGTGAGACCAGGGAATGGGAGACTGAGACCAGAATGAACTTAATCGGCATCAGCTAATGGTAAATCAAGTCTACAAACCTATACTTTTCATTTACCACATACAAGGTAAGGTAGTCCTCTTACACCATTTCTCATTTAGTGGGGAAAAATCTTGAATGTCAAAAGTTAAGTGATTTTTCCTGGCAAAGAATGCATTTCTTTCTTCAGAATTTGATACAGGAAACAATAAATTTCTATAAAAGAGCTTTATAGCTTGTTACCTACCCTCTATATATTAAATACATATTTTAAAGTAGAAAAAACCAGAAATAGCAGCTGTTCAAACTTAGAGGAATATCAAACCACATTAAAATGTGAGTCAGAGGCAAGTTCCAAACAAGTATTGTCATTAACCAAATTAATGTAATTACATATGCAAATATATATGTCTGCATAATTATCTACACACACATATTTTGCACATACAAATTATGTGTCAGCTTTTGAAAATTTGTTTCTCAATATCATCTTGTGTGTATTTTAGAGATGCATATTTTGGTTAAGATAGACCTAATTAAATATGTTTCACGTAAAATAAGCAAAACCTACAGCAGGTAAAGTAGCCTCCACGCTCTGCATATTATGGTCTTATACTCTTTCTCAGACACCTGTGGTCATTGTTAAACACTGTCAATACTTTCTGGCTTGCTTTTAAAAAAAAAAATAAAAATTGTTCAGCAGGGGAAAATACAACTACTTGTTTCTTTTTTCTGTTTTCTGCTTTAAGCTCTCTCATCAGTTATCATCTTCTGTATGGGCATTTCAGGATGATTATTAAATATTTCTTCTCATACACACACAGGTCTATAAGAAAAAATTCTGTACTGGGTTCAATTTTCCATCCACAGTTATCTGTAAGTCCTCCTGGTATAATTTATTAAGATCCAATTAGCTGCCTGTTTGAAAATTGTAGGCATGGATTTATATTCATTGCTGTCATAAATGTGGTGTAAAAAATAATAATAAAAAAAAAAACCAGAAAAAAATGATTACAATTATATAATTGCTGAATGATAGGTCCTTACAGATAACCACAGTAGCTTCAGTCGGGGAATATATCACCAACCACTGAATTGTCTACTGGTTTTGGACTGGGATAGCATTACTTTATAATAGCTAGTATGGTGCTGTGTTTTGGGTTCGTCACTAAACCAGTGTTGAGAACACATCAATGTTCTATCTGTTGCTGAGCAGTGCTCACACAGCAATGAAGCCTTCTCAGTTTTTCAGGTTTCCTCACCAGTGAGTGGACTGGGGGTGCACAAGAAGTTGGGAGGGGACACAGCCAGGACGGCTGACCCCGAGTGTCCAAAAGGATCAGCTATTCCATATGATGTTATGCTTAGCAATAAAAACTAAGGGGCAGAAGGAGGAAGGGGGGGCATTTGGAGTTATGGTGTTTGTCTTCTGCAGCAACCGTTAGACATGAAGAAGCTCTGCTTTCCTGGGAATAGCTAAACATCTGCCAGCCGATAGGAAGTAGTGAACAAATTCCTTATTTTTTTCTTTGCTTGCATGTGTTGCTTTAGCTTTACCTATCAAACTGCCTTTACCTTTATCTCAACCCACAGGTTTTCTCACTGTTACCCTTCTCATTCTCTTCACCGTTGTACTGGGGGGGGGGGGGGGGGGGGGGGGAAGGGGCGGGGGATGAGCCAGGGGGAGTAGGAATGAGCAAGCAGCTGTGTGGGGCTGAGCTGCCTTACAGGGTTAAACCACAACAATTCTAAACGGAATTCCATAAATTAACACTGATTTGAAATTGGTGATACTTTGCTGAAACAAGATGCTAACTCCTCTTCACATAAAATTTTATACAAAAAGCATTATTGTTTGAGAATATCAGAATTAAATTCATTATAACAAGGTACATTCTAACAAAACAAGGCCCAGTAACGATAAAAAAATATAAAATCAAAATGCCAAGGGGATTTAACAGCAAGTGTGCCTGGAAGTACATTCCAGAAAAACAAGAAAGCCTTTGTGTATTTTCAGAGTTGGGTCTCATTTCCTTACCTTAAACATTAGCAGCATGCCAAAAATCTTCTGTTAAATGGATAAAGTGTAGCACATAATGTCAGATTAATCTATGTACAAACGGATTCATTTGGCTGACACTAAAACATGCTGTCCTCTAGAGGGGAACAATCCAGCCTCATATAGGAGATCTTGGAATTGCAATGAATCATACAGGATTTCACTCTACTGGTACTAGATTATCAATTTGAAAACAATTAACAGATTTCAGTATCACTGAACTAAAATTAGCCCCTTAAGCAGAATAGTTTTGCATTACTGATGATTTTTTACAATTGCTACAGAAATGGTACATAAAACTAAACCTACTGTCTATACTTACATGGCAAATACACTTCCTTCTGCTTGCTTTATTTGGCTTTGGAGCCCCAGAATATCCATCATAATATCATTTCATGTCAAACTACACTTCATACTCTCAGATCTTGTTTTGTCATAGATAATAAAGGGTAGATGTCACAGAGATAGTCTTCTAATTTGCTAAACCAAATAGCTGGAATCAACTGTTAGGTGTACTTAGAATTCATGCTGTTGCTGCTAATGATATAATTGCAACTTTGATTGTGTTTAAATTAAAAAAAAAAAAAAGAAAAAACCACTGACTTTTGATTTCACACTAGCAGGCAAAATTAATTTTGGCACTACATTTAGATTTAGAGACACTATACAAACCCAAGAATTTTAACTATCTTCATACTTCCATTTTTACTGCTTTGGAAAACAAATACTGGCTACATGGTTGCCAAAAATACTTTTGCCTGTTCATATTGTGTGGTGCAAGCTCTTTGATGTCTTCCTTATAAGTCTGCACACACAAACATTTATTAATATCACAGTAACTGTTAGAAAGGGATGCATGAAAATTAGTTTGTCTGAACCCAGTGAGACTATTCACAAGTTAAATACATATACCTTCATAGGGTTGAGATCTAAACCAAATTTTCACTGCTCATGCAGATTGTAAAACATTTTTATGGTGACTTTGGCATGAAAATACTTTGGTTTGTAACTTTGGGGCTTTGAAACAAGGCAAAATGATAATGCTGGAATATTTCTCAACTTTTCTGGAAAAAGCTATCCTAGTCTGAAGTCCTTATACTGCACACTTTACTTGTAGCATCCAAACACCTGTAGATATCATAAGCATTGCAACTAACATTCATTACATTTTTTGTCCCCCAGATTTTCTCAAGGGAAGATAGGAACAAAATGTGTGCATTAGCATCATACTAGACACTCCAATCATAAAATATCAAAAAAGTAAGCCATTTCACTTCACCATATCTGACATCTTAGGAGTATGCACTGTCTACTGTTTTTCTGCTTTGACCAGTGATTAAATTTTTTGACCAAGTGTACTAGAAAAATACAAATAGTCCAATACTATTAGAGAAGGCAAAGGTCATAAAGAAGGAATGTTTCCTAATCTGATGTTGAAGGATAAAGAACAGCAGAGAGGATGCATAACAGATCCTTCCTCTTACTGGCACTGTGGCACACAAGCATCTACTCATGAGTCACATAACAAGGGATAGCAATAAGGGAACAACTTATAAAACAATCTTCGAAAATTTTACTATCCAAGTATGCATGCATTTTTGTATGCTGGAAGGCAGGGTAGATCACACGTTAAAGGAGAAGCTATGGCATTTATCTGTTTTCAAGGAAACAACAAAAATGATACAACTAAATACACTGATACAAAAATAGGCAAGTCCTTTTTCTAATTTTCCATGCGTGATTTAGAACGAGTTCAGATAGCATCAAGAAGTCATGTCAAAAGGCTGCAATTTTCAAGAAGAAATAAATAGTGTAGAAGAGAATATGTAAAGTTTCAGAAAATAATGCAAATCATTTGTGAAATCATCTGAGCTTGAGCAAAGCTAACTTAAGCATTGTGAAGCTTAAGTCAGGAAAACTAATTCCTGATATTTTCTTGACTGTGAGTGAGGAAAAGCATAAGTAAAAATGTTTTAAAGTTAGTAGTGTTAACAAAACATCCTGTAACTGTTGAACCTTTTCACCTCATAACTTGAAATGCCCTAAAAATGAACAGAAGGTGCATCAATAAACTGTTACAGCCTCATCAAAAACATTCAATGATAATCCCAAATCACATACTAAAGAGAAATGAAATTTAAATTTAAATCATATTTTCCTCAAAACCCCAAAAGATAGTCCTTTCCAACAGTGAAGATAAAGTTGATGAAAAACAGAGAAGAAAAAAAAAAAAAAAGACTCTTGCATTAGTTCTAATTATAAAAAAATACTATTTTAATTAAAGGTAGAAAGAAGCGCAAGTACAAGGTGAAACAGCTGGGATTAACTGGATATGTGAAAACCTATATACTTCTGTGATGATTGCCATCTGAAACATCTCCATTTGAGAAGCGCAAGCTTTATGATGAGGATTGTTAATGTCTGAAACTGATAAAAGCTAGCTTGAGTCAGCATGAGCAGATCAGTTTTTATCTTAATGGAATATCAGGGTATCAAGAGGTATTGTGCTAGCCCTATTCCTAAATCATGCAAAACTTCAGAAAACCACGATGACTTGAGAAAGAGAAATTTGGAACCAAGGACTTATGACTTCTACTTGTGCTCCCATCATCCAGTAAAAATAGTTCTTTCTTCCCCAGTTAAAAAAAAAAAAATGGAAAGCCACATCACTTTGAAATAATATAATGTTTCACAAAAAATTTCCGGCCAGTTCTGTCTGTCTTAATACAAATAAAACATGTTTTTCTGTGTTTCTACATGGCAATTCAATGAAAAGTTTAAAACAAAAGTGAGAATATCAGAATATGCTTTCATGTCACCCTCCCCTTCATGAGAGAAAGCACAGTTTTCATGTACAATATGCTACCAAGTAATTATAAATTTCATGTATGTTGTCTAATATCTCTTGTACTTTACCTCAATTTAAGTTGATCAGATTTTGAGCAATGTAAATTGAACATTTTTCTTTTTCCCACACAGAAAAAAACTTTAATGTTATTTTCATTGATTTTCTGCAATTTATTTTGTGTGAAGAAAAATAATTTGTCTTGCCACGATTTGAGTTTTGTTGTGCCTGAAGTATACAAATCTAGAAACCAGCTCATGGACAATGGCATATGAGCTCACCTTGCTTTCCTGCAAAATGTCTCTGCATGCTGCAGCAGTGCTTATCGGCAGAATTACTGGTATCTACAACAGAAACTGTGTAATAATCGTACAATTTTATTTACATTTGATGCAAAGACATAGGTTCTGGGAAAAGGCTTCAGTTACATGGACAACTTTGATCTCACAAAAAATAAAAACAGCTTATCAGTGGTTTTTAGGATGAAAACCTTTAGCAATAGTCTTAACTTTCATTTTTCCTCAATTTGTCTGTGGATATTTCACATTACTTGAATACCACCACTGAAATAATTGTTAGCTTAGTATGCTGTGAAAACAACAGATCTTAAAAGTCCCATGCAGTTGTTGTCTAACACAAGCAGCGGCAGCAGTTTGTAGGTGCCTGAGATTTTGGCCTGGAAAAGTTTCTAACTCTGAAAAATCTGTTTCTGCTCAGTCCTGACTGTTGTGAGAAGCCGCTACCTAGCACATTGACTTCATTTCCAACAGGATATCTGCAATGTCCTGGTGACATTGCCTGGCAGACTAATAAATATTTTGAAAGCAAATGTGAAATGCTGGACTCTACATAACCAAGAAACAAGGACCTTTTAATTACAAAAAATGTCCAGAAGTCTTTATTACTTCCCATATGCAGCCTGGTACGTTTGGCTGAATATGGAAGATATTTCCTCCACTGATCCAGTATGTGGCTGCATGTCTGAGAAGACAGCTACCCCTGCTGAGTTTCAAAACCCAGTCCACTTCCTGCAGGCAGCCACCATGACCTCAATCTTTGTTCCCTTTGTTCCCCTTAAACCTCCTCAATCCTTGTTCACTTCAATTTGCTCAGCAGAGAAACCAGGATGGGCATGCTTCTCTGCTCCTGTGTATTTCCAGGTAGTGGGATCCACTTCTATTGTGCAGTTTGGGAGCAGTAGTTTAT
Organism: Falco naumanni; assembly: GCF_017639655.2. NCBI lineage: Eukaryota > Metazoa > Chordata > Aves > Falconiformes > Falconidae > Falco > Falco naumanni. The sequence continues at coordinate 56,532,566 of NC_054054.1, forward strand.
CCACCTACCTGAAAAGTACCCATATTCCAGTGGATTTTCTCCACCCTGTCTGGAATCTGAATGCACACAAGGGATACCATTTCACGAGTCCAGCATTCACCTCTTCCACTGTTCTAAGCTTCTCTGCAGGAAAGGGTGCATGTCCAGTGTATTCATATCTCTGGCAGGTGATAACATTGTCATCTGTAACTTTAGCACTAAAGTCTGTGACATTAGAAGAACGTTGGGAGTTTGACTAAAGCCTCAGCCAGTTTGTGCTGGATTGGGCTATTCCCCTTGACATAGTTCAGTTATTGCATTCCATTCCCTGGTCTTAAACTGCTATTCCTTGTAAACACTAATCAGTCTGGAAAATGGACAAGTGCAAGTTTAGTTCACCAGTTCTGGTTTGAGCATTCACCTGGGAGAAAGATGATCTGAATTTCTCCCATATTCTACTGACTGTTTAGTGGATCAAGCTAGTAGCAGTAAGATCTTCCTGGCAGGTGAGAACCTAACCAAATTCACATTCAGTCCAGTGTGGTAAAGACAACTGTCAATTTTTATTACACAAGGATAATGAAAAATGTAAGACATATTGTACTTGGCAAACACTGAAATAAAAAAAGGACATGCAGCCCTTTGATAAATGCAAGTAATCATAAATAATAGACTACTAAGTGATGTAACATCACATGAACAAATCTGATTAAATCAGCATTGTAACTAACACTTTTAAGAGATTAAATGGATTAATTGTTTATGAGAATAGTGTATGCATCATTCTGTTAATATCTCTTCATTTTCAGAGCCAGTCCACCTCCCTCTACATTAATTTGTTCTTGGAGGAAAAGGAAACACGGCACTTTGGCTCAGACTGAAGCAAAGATTCATTCCAGAAACTAAAGATGCAAAGACAAGAACCCATAGAATTTCTTAGCCATCTGCAATATCATTTCTTTGACCTGTTGCAGATCCTTTAAGGTCCTGTGTACAGTTAGGAATGAGTCAAGAGAGGGAAACCTATGCCAAAGTGTTTCAAGTAAAAAATCTAAAACTTTAGGTACTCAGGTACAAAGCAGACCTGAAAATACTGGAGGAAGGTATCGAGCAGGGGACCTGGAGACATGCACAGCTTTTTGTAAGAGCTTCCCTGCAATGATTTAAAAATACCTCCTTGGAAATACAGTCATCAGTACAATTAGGAGCACAGCTCTTGCACAAACTTGTAAGTAATAACTCAATCCCATGACCAAATGTTGTAAGTCCATTCACAGTACAGAACAGAAGTGCTTCAGTGAGCTCAGGACCTACTGGGATCTGCCACAGAACTCGTCTCAGGCACTTAATATCTCCCCTTCTCAAAAATTACAGTTGAGTTCATTTTATTTATAAACATTTCCCAAAATAGTTTCCAACCACTTCTTTCTTGTGCTTCTATCTACTAATTAATGTTAGCTTTCTCATTATAGATTCATAAATTCTGTGGCCAGACACATCACTACAATAACCTGTGAACCAGGGCCAGAAGGAAGTTTATTCAGCTTTCCAAAACACAGACCTATTGGACAAAGGCTAAAGAATACCTGCACATGAGAAACCATGTCACTTTTTCCTTCCATTAAAAAAAGGGGGAAGGAAAAAAAAAAAAAGAAAAAAAAAAAAGAAGACTAAAACTTCATATGTAGTCCAACCAATCCATGGAGAAATCAACAGCAGCAAAGAGCAGTGAGGAAAAGCAGTGAAGGATCAATGGGCTTAGAGAGCAAGAACTAGATTAGAAATTAAGTTTAAGGCTCCTTGGTTTGTCTGTTTGGAAATTTTCTTCTTGTTAAGACTGTAGCACCAGAACAAGAGATGGGCCGCACCTTATGAGCCAGGAAATTTAGGCAGGTTAAAGAGGGAGCGAATTATTTGCTATGTTTGTGCAGTATTTCAGATATTGTCCATGAAAAAGGTGTCCACAGTATTCCCAGGGAATGGTAAAGGAAAAAAAAAAAAAAAAAAAAAGCATGACACTGGTTGCTTATTACTACACTAGCAAAAGTAACCGGGTATGCAAATATAGGCAGGTCACCTCACAGAACCTCACATGGCAATGTGCACAAGTAATGAAGAATCTCTCCTCAGTAATCTGTGAGTTTACCTTAAAGAAGACCACCCAGATCTTAGTCATGCCGCCTTTTCACATGCATGCAATTTAATTATTAATGATGTAGCCAATTCCAGCCTCTGCTAGAGTGCCACATACCAGTGCAAAACACCTTTGGTCTCCTCATGCAAGTTGTCTCCTGGAGTCAGGTTAGTTAGTAAAAACCGTGCTCTGATGGTAATATAATGACCCACATAGCTGCTTGCTCACACCTCCTGCCCCCAGTGGCATGAGGGGAGAAAATAGGAAGGGTAAAAGCAAGAAAAATTAAGTCAAGATAAAGAAAATGTAATAAGTGAAGGAAATAGGAAAATTAACAAGTGGTGCAAAGGCAATTGCTCACCACTGCCCACAGACTGATGTCCAGCCAGTCTCTGAGAAACAGCCATCTCAGAAGACAAAACCCCACCAGTTTTCCATTGCTGAGCTTTAGGTTATAGGGTATGGAGTACCCCTTTGGCCAGTTTGAGTCAGCAGTCTCAGCTGCGTCCCCTCCCAGTTTCTTTCCCACTCCCAGCTTACTTTCTGAAGGAATGGTGGGATGAAAGTGAAGGCCCTGATACTATGCAAGCACTGCTCGATAATAGCCAAAAGACTGGTGTGTTTTTTCTCATTATAAATGTAAAATACAGCACCATATGGATTGCTGTAGAGAAAGTGAACTCCATCCCAGCCAGATCCAGTAAAGCAATCAACCTGCATGTCTATTTTATGGTCTTGATATACAGGCTTGATTCAGTTCATTCTCACATTGCTGCAGCAGACAATTGCAGACTGAAATGTGTATCTTGTTCTGCTAGGCAAAACAGAGCTCCCCCGCACACTGAAATAAGGGACAACTCTTTGAAGTTTGGTCTTTGTTTCTTTTGCTTTCCATAGTGAGGACAGACAAGTTCAGTTCTTGAAAACAAAGTTATGCTGTATTTCAGTCCTTCCTGGAAAACCTGTGCTATAGTCAGGTTTAGACCTTCTGCTGACTATAGCCTACACAGTTTTACTTAAAAGGCAGGGAATAGAAGAGAATTATTCATTTCTTTGCAATCTATTGATATTTGTGAATATTACTGAAGCTTGCACTGGTGCTTCTAGACATGAAAATTACAGCACCAAAGTTAGCATCTTCATTTGAGTAACAATAACACTTCACAGTGATTGCAACATGGTTAATAATACATGATTCTGAACTATAAAAAATTTAACACCATAAAATCAACACTGATCATATAAACCAAATACCATTCAACACAATTAATTAGACCAAATTTTTTTTTTTTTTTTACAGTAGAACATGAATCAATTTACTTAATTTAGTCACATAAAATTTCTGATCATAATTAAGTTTAGACCTTTTTAAAATTTACTTACAGTTAAATATGCAGAGTGGAGTAAACAAGACACAAAACCAATTACTAAATCCTAAGAAAACAATGCAAAGACTTGGATTTATTAATTTATTTGCTTCTTTTTATAATAACAAGATGAAAGTTGGTCTCTATAAAACTAACTCTACAGAAACAATATTCTGAACTTGGATTTTTACAGTGACTCACAGAAACAATATTCTGAACTTGGATTTTTACAGTGATTCAGTGACTTAGATATCAAATTCATAACATTTTCCTTTAATTAATCACATTTTAGATCTTCTCCTCTGTTCAGGAATTCAGTCAATCCAGTCATGCCAATCTAGGCCACTCATGCCAATATAAGTGAATACTTAGCACACTGTTTTAAGCATATTCTTTTAAAAGTCAGCCTCAGCATCTCCTTCTTGCATACTTTCACAAGTGACAGAAATGCCTGCAGAGCCAAATGTTTGCCTTCCCTCTGCACTCCATTGTCTGTCATACCAGCACTGCCTCGAGAGAGGTGAACTATCCCTGAACTTGTAGAGATGTAAGAGGGCTCTGAAATGAAAATGAATGTTCATAGTGAGGTGCCAATAGAAGAGAAGCTTTCAAATATGGAGGTTTAACTGAGAACAGGTTTAACAAAGCATCTGGGAGACTTTTGGTGTTTATGCTATTGCACAAGGGCAGTTTTCAGTCACCAGCTCTTCAGACCCCATCTGTAAAGCAAAGATAAAAGTTGCCTCCTAAAAAATGAGGCAGTAAATACTGTCATTCAACTGTTTGTGAGGAGTCAGGGACCCAAGACAGACAGCCCTCAAAGGAGATAGCTATCAGAGAAGGCTATGAGTAAATATTTAGAGGACAACTAATAACAGGGTTAGGCAGAACTGAGGTGACTTTCGATGGGATGAGATGAGATACCAGGCTACTGTACGCTACCTAATTTTACTATCTAAATATTCTTAGTACATTAATTATGAGTTTAAAAAAATGAACATAAATGAACTACACTGAAAATTATAAGCAACATTTCTTTACATGACGGATCTACCAAGACACAAATTGAAGTTGTTGAATTAAAAAAGAATTTAATGCAAATACTCAGTTACAGAGTGAATCACGTGGCCAGAGAGGTGTCACGGTAATAAGATAACAGAGAGCAAGAGAGATGAGGTGTAGCAGAAGGAGTTAAGAAGTTAAAAGTATTTAAGCAATCATCTATGAGAAGGCCAAAAAAGAGGAAGGACTAGCAACTCTATCAAGGCTTCTTAGGTAAAATGTAGAGCTATTTAAACCAGCACAGTTATTTTTGAGTTTTTCACTCCCCTTGAGTCAAAAGGTGGCTCACATATTCAGGGATCTTTGGGAAACATTAGAATCTCACTTAACACAGATCACTACGGAATGTCTAGATACTGAGTGGACATTTATATAGCAGCTTGGTAGGCAGAGCATCCTCCAATGAAGACCTGTGTTTTTCACCTTCTTAAACCCGAAAGGACAGAGACCCCCACCGCCCACTTCCAAAGCAAGATCTCTCCCCACCCAGATTAAACTATGGATTGATAGAAGCATCCTTCTTATGGAAAAATACAAAAAACAACTCACACACAAAACTCAGGCTATCACAAAGATGTCAAGCAAAAGGGCATACAACAGCTGGACCGAGGCAAGCTTGAAGGTCTGACGCCAGGGCTGTGCTAATCAGCTATTAGACAGGAAAAAAGGAATTCTGATCAGCTGGAAGGCCACCCCATTCTTCATTACATTTGTGAGGGACCATGTGTCTGCCAGTCCAACTCTAAAGACTCTGCAACATTGAATTCTGTTTGTGCAATGTGCCTGGAAAAAGGGGGTGTTTAGTGAATGTGGACATTTCTGGATCAGATACCTATGACTAGATGTTGCAGATACTGGTTGGATTGTATTCCAGAAACCTAAGTTGCCTTTTAGGAACATGGACCTAGCCAGCTATGTGTAATTTTGCATGTATAGCCCATCTCAGCAGCATTAAAAAATGCACTATTTTCTTCTCTATTTCCAAATAACTAGTAAAACTTATGAGTTCAGAAGATTCAGGAGTCTTTTTTATGCCTCTGCGTACTGCATCAAAGTTCTACTGACCTATATTCTATGGGTTTTCTCCCAGTATCCTCTCTCGCACCATGTCTGGAATGGCTTGTAATCCATATAGATTTTGTCTCTCTGAAGCTACTGTCTTCTGTTCTTCATCTACGGACTATTCAGCAGTGGCTCCCACTGGCACATGCTTCTGTTTACCTGTAGTGCCCGGAAGGGCTTCATCCTTAGATACCCACTCCCACTTCATCCTTGTTCTTGCTTAGTTTTTGCAGGCAACTGTTGCAACAGACTGCAGACTTCACACACCTTTTCATTCAATATAAGCAACAGCAAGGGAAAAAGCAAGAAAGAAGAAGAAAAAAGCCCCTCAGTTTCCCTAAGATCTGCAACTCACAAATTATGATCTGCATTCTGTATGCACTACAGCAACCAGCAAAAAAGTATTTCTTTCCAAAGCTGCTGTCACAGATGTCTGGGTTTTGGTTCTCCCAACCCTGTTCTCCCTACTTCCCCCACCCCCACCCCAGTGGTGTGGAGAACCAAAATCAAGAAAGGTTAATTCCTACAAAAAATTTAAGTGCTAGCAATGTACTTTTGGCTGGAAAACTGTTGTAAGCATTCATTCACTGCAGCAGCAATCTTGGCAGAAATAATGAGGATATCTGGCACTTACTAAATGTTAAGAATAGGTCAACTTCTTTCTTGAAATGAAAACCATTGACCCTAAAAACATTGCAAGTACCTTGGAGCTGATGGACAGCCTGGAAACATTTACATTATTTTTATTTTATCTCTGTTTCTAAGCACAAGTGGATATACCACATTACATTCACATACTTCATACAGGATTTAGATCACAAGACTTGCAGGTGTTTGGGAGAAGAGATTGTCTCTGGAGAGTCTAATATTACTCTTGACTACCCACACTGACTGACTCCTGCTCACTTATTAAGCATTACAAGTGCTTACCTTGTGAGAATGATAACTAAGATCTTTAAAGCTAACAGTTAGAAAGGTATGTTTAAAGGTATTTATAGCAGGTACACACACCAGTTACCCATATTGCCAGTAGCCGTTCATTTTAGTAGCACAAAAGAGCATCAAAATATGTGAACAGAAAAGTTATCATTTAAATGAAATTTTATTCTAGATTGTTTTAATCCCATTTTAAAATAATAATAATAATAATAATAAAAGCTGCAATATTCAGAATTATAGGTCTGTATCCATTTTGAAAGGGCAGGGTTTTGTTCCACTGAAGTTAGCTGGAATTTTTCTATTAACTTAAATTTCATCAGAAGCAGAACAACTTTCCACCCCACCCTTCCTTCCTTCCTGCCTCCAGTTCTACTTATCCTGCAAGGAACTTTCTGCCTGATTCATGACATTCTGCATGTAAGCTTCTGAATTGTTTTAACAAAACAAAAATCACATTTCTGAGACAAGAATAAGGCAACTTAATGTGTTACCAGGTCAAGTAGGAATTGGCAAAAACTGGGTAGTGAACATCAAATTCTATCTAATTATTAAATAATTAGATTAAATTAAATAATATTGAATTATCTGTGCCCTAAAATAATGCTCATATAAATGATTTAGAGCCATATTTATTCACACAGAAATTTCCTATCAAGTATCTAACTCAAACATACATTAGGAGGCTTCCCAGGAAAAAAAAGGTGCAAAGAAAGGCTTGCTCTTTTTCAGTGCCTGGGGGAGGGTGGGTTTTGCATGTATTTCTCCACAAGTCTTTGGGATTCCTTGCCTGGCTGAGAAACTCTTTTTGTCAGTGTTGAAAATTGATCAAAATAATCCTTTTCTAATAGTCTTGATGAAGAGGAGATGTCACAATTTTTCTCTACAAAACCTGCTAATGCTAACTTCTTGCATCATTCACACCTCCCTTTGATGAAGCCTTCTTATGCCTGGCCATTATTCAATACACCATTCTTTTCTATGTTACTAGACAGTCAGAAATATAAATGATTCACACTCCTTGTAGTCCCCAAGGTGTAGTACTTTAAACACTTTACTGGGTCTCCCTTCATCACCTTCTGCAGATGACTATGCAGCATCTGAGCTGACCCACCTCACATAGATGTTATTAGCAGCTCCTTCCCAGCACTCTTCTCCTCTATCCTTTCACACTCCTTCCACCCCCTTCTCTGTGCAGTTTTTGAATCTTACTTCCTTTCCTATTTCAATGCTTTGCCTCTTTGTGATTTTGTTTATCAGGAAGATTTTTATCACCGTGAGTGCAGACTTTAAAACCATACATGAACACAGGAGCACAAAATGCATCAGATTCCCAGGGACACAGGTCCCATCTGTCATTTTAAACTCCTCACCTTCGCGTCTGAATCACCCTGCTGACTTCTTCCCTGGCTGTTTGCCCTTCCTGGGGCTGGAGCAATGTATAGAATTTTCAGGTTTATTTTCTCTGCCGTTTAGTTGGCTGCTTCTGATTTCACTCATTACTTCAGGCATCCTCAATTATTTTTACAGGCCTTCCATTTCAGATTTCTGGTATTTCATCATTCCGTAGCCTGTTTCTTTAGTCTTGGCCTGAAATGCAACAGTGCATTTGCAGGAGAGCATGATCAGACAGAACCGGGCTGACGGGTGTGAAGCTCTGCACTGCTGCAGCAGTCATTCCATTTTGTTGTACGCTGTAGGAGGGTGAGAAACTCCTGATCCCAATTCAGGGTTTACTGTTACTAATCATGCTGATATAATCAATGTGTCAGCTTAATGTGTGCTGATAGCTCCTGGTGATAACCTAGCAGCAATACATTAAAAAAGTGGCTTAATGTTATCATGAAGTTATCAATACAGTTTTTATTTCAAAAAAAAAAAAAAAAGCAGTAAAAACAATTACTAATACAACTATGCAAAAAAAAATAATCACAGCATTAACTGGCATTTATACTGATAGAACTGTTTCAGCATAGATGAGAATATTGATTACAATGTATCAGTTTCATGGAGTTTTAACCACTTTTTTGTATTTTAGATGACATCTTTTTTTCTTAATTAACACAAATATTGAAAATATGTCATTTCTCTTTGTCTGAGGTATAATCTTTTCTTTTTCTTCTCTTACTGACACCTGAAACTAGCATTCCTCCAACTTTTTTTATATGCCACAACTTCCAGAGTGCTGTTTTTCACAATATATGAATCAATTATAGCGTGCAGATGCATTTTTTAAAAGGATCGTATTAACATTTCTTGGTGATATTATATCATTTTTCTGTATCTTTTGTTCTACTCTCTTTGTTCAGCTTTCTCCTATGTATGCATGCCTGACTGTGGCTTTCTTTTTTATAGGTAGTGAACTCCAGCAGCATCCCTGAAAGAATATTCAGAAACCTGAATGCTACTTCAAGTTAGCTTTTAGTGGAGTTGGTCTTCTGTACTGTCCTTCAAACTGGCAGCTCAAAATGTATTATGAAACCACCAATTACTTTTTCCCTCTCCTATTATAGACTTAAAACTACTTAGGGAGCATCAAGGTTGTGCAAAGACAGTGGAATGTGAAATCAAAGCTAAGACAAGCAGTTGGCTAAGCTGTAGAAACAATCACCATATAGTGCTGATGTTCTTGAAGACAATGGGTTTGTCACAATCTGCATTCCCTCACTGCTTGATACATCAATGAAAGTACACAGAACATTCACGTCAGTAATATAAACATTCCGAAGCAAAGAAAAACACTAATTGGGTAACTTCAGACTTTCTGGCATAATATCAGGTGTAGGTTTGTCAACATGAGCAGTATTGTTATTTTATATGCATAATCAAGATGTCCTCAAAATGTCCAAGAAGGATTCATGAGAGTCATGTTGGACAGGAAGCATTTTACCAGGATTCAGAATATTAGTCCTAGCAAGGAAGACTATAATTTTATAAGTAGGACTTGAAAACAATAATAAAGAGGAAAATACAAACAATGATCAGTTTTCAGATTTTCTTTTTCCCCCACCCTACACTGACCCAGTAAATGCCTCAGATTTTCTTACCCACAAAAATTCCGTTTTGCAGACATACATGTAAATTGCTTGTTGAATCCCCCAAAAAACAGTTAAGGACCAGCAAAGAAGATATTAAAATTAATTCCAAGGAAAGAAAGCACTCAAGAACAGACTATAAATAACTTCATCTAAAGTTTGTCATGTAACCATATGTTACAGCAAGTAGATCAGACCAATACATAAAGAGATCACATGTTATTAAAGCATAAAGTTTCAGCTTTCTTTTGGGGGAGAAAAAAGAACAGAAGGTATGCCATCTCAGTCCACAGTACTTACTGCCATTATTTTATCAACTTTACAGAAACACTTGTATGAGGCAGTTGTTTCTGATCCAACCTGTATTAAAACTGTACAAATGAAAAGTCCCAGTTCGGTATACTTTTGAAATTTCTTATCTGTGGTGCTTTTTTGCTATTCTGTTTAACTCAGAGCGATTAACGTTAAGTAAGCTTGCACGGTGTGTATGCCACTTGCTCATGTTCTTCTAAAGTTCTGTACCTCAGATTTCCAAGGTTATATTAGTTACTGTACTATCCACTAAGTACTGTACTATCCACTTGGTAAGTTCCACTAAGATTAACACTATTAGTAGATTTTCATGTTAATTAGCAGCAAACTCACATTCATTTCACTTCATCCGTTGCCAGACCTTATCTCCACTGGTGATGAATGCCAACACTTCCAATGTACGTTAGAGCTATGGACAGGCCATCTGTAACCTCCCTGCCTTCCTCCCTGTTCTAGCATTTACACTGAGCTGCTAAAACAACTCAAGATTATGTTTTCTTGGAATAGGTAAATTGCTAATGGTAGAGTGTAACTTCATGTCTAAAAATTCTCTGCTGTCTAAAACCTGTTGCAAACGTGGCAACAATCTTTTACAAGGACTCTGAGGAATCCAAGGAACTACAGACCTCTAAGCTTGATGCTATTAAATAAGTTAGCAGAGACTACATTAAAGGGTAGCATTAGTGAACTAGATAATTGCAAGTTTCTTTGTAAGAGCCAGTGAGAGTTCTGCAAAGTCCCGTTATACCAACCTCTTGGCCTTCTTTGAAGGAGTCATCAAGCATGTGGACATCCTGTTTGGTATAACCTGACAGGGCTCTTGAGGAAACTAATCAGTCACAGGATTAAAAAATGGTCCTATGATAAATAAAAGAATTAAAAGAGAAGAATAAGAGTGTGGAAGCAAATAGTTGTAGGGGGTGGAGTACTTCTTCAAAAAGGGAGTCAACATTGGAGCTGCACAAGAGTGCAGGCTGAGTCTTATGATGTGGAAAAAGTTCAAAAATTATCTGGGGAAAAAAGTAAGAAGTGAGCAGCCAAAGTTTGCCAGTGACAAAAAGTTATTTATGTTAATATAGATAGATAGATAGATAGATACATTAGTGTTATTATAACAACATAAAAGTTACAGTAGAGGTAAGAAGTGACTGCAGAATTACATAAGGCCTTTATGAGACCAAGTGTGGGCAATAAACATTATAGAATTATTTAGAATTAGAATTTTATATATTAGAATATATTAGAATTATTTAGGTTGGAAAAGACATTTAAGATCATCAAACTAACCATTAAACTAGCACTGCCAACTCCACCACTAAATCATGTCCCTAAGCACCACATCTACAGGTCTTCTAAATACCTCCAGGGATGGTAACTCAATCACTTCCCAGGGCAGCCTCTTCCATTCTTTGACAGCCCTTTCCATGAAGAAATTAATAAGATGGCAAATGAAATTCAAAAGAACAAAAATTATGCACATGAAGAAAAATAACACTACTTCACACATCATCGTGGTGTCTGAAGTCACCCTTCATGGGTAGTCTTGAAGCTGTGACAGTAGCATGGTCACACAGTAGCTGAGTGCTTGATGGCAGTCACAAAGCAAGTAAAATATTAGGAATTAGGGAGATTGAAAAAGCACTTTGAAAAGTCAGAAACACTGAAAGCTACTAACTGCACAAACCACCTCTGGGTATTTCTCTGTTTGTATATACAGTTTTCTGCCAGGCAATTTACAAAGTGACCTCAGAGAAAATGGTAACTATCCAACGTCATTAACCAAATATTTAAATATTTCAACGTCATTTATACTGTCTTCAGTGGACACCTTTCTTTTCCCTCTGCTAGCAATAACTAAAACTCCTTATTTTTGCTAGAAGAACTGCTTGCAAATAAAATCTGTGATGGGAATTTGTGTATTATATATTAGGAGCACTTTCTTTGGTTTTGTTTTTTTTTTAATACATTTTTCTTCAATTTACGCATTCCAGCCAATCCTGAAAAACAGGTCAAATATCACATAGGAAAACTCATTCCCTTTTTTCCACCAATGTCAATAAAATGCTAGCACATCAGTATTCCAAACAAACTCTGGCACCAGAATTATTTTAAATCAAAACCAGGAGCAAGCTCACCTGTATTGTTGGCTCTCTGTAGAGTCAAAAAATAACTGTGACATATATCATTAGAAAAAAGAACCTGAAAGATTATGTGTCCTCCTTCTATTTGTGAAACCAGCCATAAAAATATTAATGGTAAAATTTTAAAATTTTATTTGGCATGCTCCAGGGAAACAGATGTAATAGGGGAAACCCCACAGGATAGCAACTTATTTGCTTTTGCAGGGACAGTCAAGAAATTGTGACCATTTCTGAGGTCTCAGAAACCAAAATAGTTAAGACAGCTTTGTACTTTCTTGTATCTTTGTTTTCTCGGTGGGGGTTTTTTACCACAGGCTGATTGTCCTTTAAAACTTAGATTCCAGCTCCAAAATAAGTCTTAAAGATATCTTCTAGTAATTCCATTTCATTGATTAAAACTATCAAGAAAACAAGAAAATTCCAAAGTGAGCAAAACCCTTGTATCCTAAGCTACATGATAAATTCTAGCATGAACAAACATACCATTTGTACCGCCTCTTACATTATTTAGCTAGTTTAACAAATGTAAATTAAGTACTTGAAGTCAGCAAAATTAAGTATAATAGATGAGGCTTACAAATGAGTAATTCTGTACAGCTGCCATTTGCTCAATTTTATAAAAACGCTCTTAATTTGATTTAACACATCTGTGAAGTGACTTCATTCTATAGATTTATTATCCAAATTTGCATTTTTTTCTGCTTACAGGAGGGAAAAAAGAGCCAATTTCACTTGGAAATTCTCATTTATTAGGCCATTATATAAATGTCTTTAGTGCTTTGTGTTGCAAGTATCAGCAACACCAGTGAACAGGTTCTATGGTAATTAGGGATAAATGAATAGATCCGAGTAACAACCACTAAGGTTTTTGTTTTGCTTTGTCATTCCCCCTCCCTCCCCCAATATACCCATGTTTACTCTTCTACTGTCAATTTTGAAAACCTAGGCAGGTACACATGCTTGTATGATTTATTAATCAAAGTAGAGAGAGACCCTCCAGAAATGCTACCTCATTTCAGTGTTTTAGCCCACTTCTGTTAGTTTGGGCAAGTAACCATCCATTTAACAAATAATTCAATAATCCACAATATCTTTCCTGGTGCAATAGTTCTGTTTCTTACCTGGTATAAGTTAAAGTAATTTCACTGGCTTCAGTGAGGTTAATACAGAGCATTCTTAGCTCTACTATGTTATGGTCAATATTATTCTGGCCACCGATCATCTTTCCAATCTTAAAAACAACTTTGTTCTAGCTAAAGAGATCATAAAAAAAAAAAACCAAACAAAAAAAAAAAGAAGTTACATTTTTATATCATCTATGAAATTGTGACCTTAATGCCATGCAGGACAAAAGGTCTGTAAACATATTATTGATGTTACTGTCAGACTGTAACAGGTCATAAGATTTTTCATAAACCTGTAGTATGTGTACTGCGTATCTGAGGAATAAAAAGTTTCAAAACATGTTCTCACACAATTTCTTTAATTCAAGACAGTTATATTTATTTGATTTCAATTCCTTAGAAGTCATACTGTGTTCATTAACTATTTTAATATACAATTACTCTCAGAAAAGGAGTTCAACACCTATGTGTCACCTAATTTTCATCACTGCAGTGAGGCAGTTGACGCACAATGTTGAGAGCATTTAATATCTGTCTACATGGACAGCAAATCAATTATCAAATTACAGAATATTCAGAGTTGGTCTCACAATACCCTTTCCAATAAGCTATTGATCATTCCATGGAATAATTCACTGACCATATGGCAAGAGTCTGAAGGAGAAAGCATGGCAATAAACCCAGTGGTAATTTTACTTATCATAGCAAAAAACAGCTTAGGTCTGAGTCCTGCCTCCAGTGCAATAAAAATATTCACATATGGTATAGGATCTAAGCTTTATTATTATTATTATTATTATTATTATTATTATTATTATTATTATTATTATTATCATCATCATCATCATCATCATCATCATCATCATCATCATCATCAATATTATCAATATTATCAATATTATCAATATGATCAATTTTATTAATTTTATTAATTTTATTAATTGTGAAACTAGAATCTGGTCTTTTCCTTCCCCAAGTACTGGGTTCCCCTAGCTATTGGGCAGAAATCCTTCTCCACCTTGATACAGGCCTCCAAGTCATTAAGGCATTTTTATTCTGTTTGCCTAGCTTCTTTATACAACTCAGAGAAAAATTATCTTAAACCTATGAGAAACTACAGACAACATCACATCCTAAAATTAAACACACCTGCACACATCATTTTTTTTTCTGTAACTGTGGGGCAAAGTTGGAAATTAATCTTAGTAAATTCCTGTGAGTCTTAAGACAGTCACACATTATGATTTTCATTTCAGAGATTAGCTCCAGCAATTAGAGAGAAGAGCTCTTACAGGCTAAAACTAATCTCAGTTAAAAAAATAAATAAATAATAACACACACACCCCACAAACAAAAAAACAAAAAACAACACCTAAGCTGAATCTATGAAATTCAACTAAACTGAATGTGATTCTAAACAGTTAAAAGGTTTTTTTTATTCTAGTCGTTCTGAAAAGCTGCTACCCATGTTTAAATATGTGGTTATTTGTGTCATAATCAGTGCAAGATGGGCACACATTTCAAATGCAAATACATTTACGGACATACTCTTGTAACTTCAAGACTTTTCTGCCTTTTACTTGTACCATTTTATTATAAAAATATATGAAGATACTCAAGTCCTCTAGATTTTTCATAAAAGCATATGATAAGGCCATAATGCTAACTATAACTCTAGAACATGGCTATTATCTGTTAAACATTCTCATTTGAGAAGCAGTCATGTTGTATGGCACGTAGATATGCACAGTCATATTTCTGAACAAATACATTATTTTGGAGAAAAAGCCCGGTCTAAACAGCAGCTTCTCCACTTAAACAGTCGACCAAATATTGTATATTTTTTTCCTAGTGTTTTGCAGTCTGTATGCATTTAATAGATATTCAGATTTTGATCTATAGTCTTCTTTTATGATGTTACTGGAAAATGGAAGATGAGGTCATATTCATATTTTTTATCATCAATTGTACATGTCTAGATACAGAAACAGAGGGAAGAAAACAGATTATATTTGTGTATGGACACAAGGCTCTGCCATACAGACCATCACCTTCATTCATGATCAAACAAGTGTTTCACAAAAGACGTATTTTGTCTATTGAAATTGGAAGATTTATGTTGCTTCCTTAGTATTATGTACTTTTCCATGCAGTCAGCATAATAAGTAAGAATGAAGTTTCTTAATGTTGCTTGAATATTTTTGCACATGATGAATAAGACCCTTTTATAGTCTGGAAACAGTGATAATTATATTTTGTACACTCTGCACTGAATCTATAATTCTCATTAGACATACAAGCTCTTCCACAGTATTTCAGATAATGAAGAATAACCAGAGCCATGCTGCATTAAGAGGATCATTTTTCCATGAAGCAATAAACCATACAACATTTATATTAGTGACTCTCTGAAACTGCACGCAGTAGACATAACAGCAGTTACAACCATCTATCTTGTGAACGACAGTGATGGGTGTTGCCCAGAGCTCTAAGTAACATGAACATCAAAAAGCACTCAGTTTCTTAAAAACTGGTCAGAAATCATGCAATGGGACACATATTTGATCCTGAAGTAATCAATCATTCACATGTACTTCTACATGCTGAAGAAAGTGATTGAGAGAGCGTAAAGTATATTTCCTTTGAAGTAGAAATTTGATGTAGCTCAATAGATAATAAAAAGCAGCTAGGGAAGTCTCGTTTGCACAAGCTAAAATCTCATTAGGAATGGGAGTCCAGCACTTACACCAGTCAAATTAGTATGTTGTGCTTGAATGTTATGAATTGTGGGAAAGCTCTGAATGACTGGGAGAAAAACGTATGGGTTGAGAGTTTTTCATTCCTGTTTAGAATATTTTCTTTTTTGTGACTGAGACAGGAATTCGAGTCTCAATAATGGAATGGTATAACATTCTTCTTTTTCTGTCCCCTACTACTTACGTTTTATTGAATGAAACTGCTGTGGGGACTAGATTCCTTGATCCATACCTGCTTGCTGATGTGCAACTTACAACTATTGTATAAGTTCAGTGTCCCGTAAGGTCTTATACAGTAAAGATGGCAGGAAGTTATCCTCTCAACATATGGGGAAAAAAAACCAAAAGTGGGTGGGTGAGTGGGAGAAAAAAGGTTGTACAATATTTTTATGTTGTCTAAACAAGCCTTCTGTTCCTGACTCGTAATATGGATTCTCTTCCAACTTAAGGAATAGTAAACATGTTTTACAACATACCTAATTGTGTGTACGTATTCAGACAAGCTCCTCCTGTTTATACCATTAGAGCTATGTATGTTTACGTGGTTTAGTCACATGCCTGAACCCTACCGTGCAATATATTGAAACTTTTTTAATGGAGATAAAACTGCCCAGGGCTATTTTCTTCTAATAGCAAGTATTTAATAAAATATTTTTAAAAGACCAAACTAATATAGCCACAGCTTTCTACACAGGATATGCAGAATTAGAAGTGTGCCCTGCCTGCACAGTTCAATGTTTACCAGCTTTTCTTTAGTAACTTTTTAGGTATTATACAGAGAATAAAACTTCAAAAGTAAACAAGAACCTCAAGACTATATTGTACAACACCTACTCAAACTTGCTATCACAATATACATACTTCTTTTATCAAATAAGGTGTTTCATAACCCTTAGACTGGCAACATTTTTTTTTCCTCAAAATTTCAGCCTAATATGAAAAGGTGGTATCTGCATTCTTACTGATTCCTATTTAGTATTTATATGCCCGACAGAACTTTTGAGTGCAGATCAAAACTAAGGCAACTTTACAACAGCCTGGCAGTGATAAGAAACCTGAAAATGAATATAAATGTGATGTGTCCACTTTATTCTGTCAGAGAGATATAAAGTGGTCTCAGCATAAATGAGAAACCCTACAGAGTTTGAGCATGTCAGTAGGTAGTAACTCAGATGCCAGTAGTTAAGAATTTTTTCTGCATATCAAAGCACTTATAAAGCAAGTATCTTTATAATATACAAAACTGTAGTGACTGAGTGAGAGCTTATGGTGTATAGGGCTTTAACAACCCGCAGTGAGACTGAAGGATGAGTACTGATTTTTATTTTTTTTTTACTTTTTTTTTTTTTGGTGACTGCTAGATAAAGACAGAATTGATTGTGCTTTGTAGTTGTTTTTGTCACTTCAAACAGTCAAAAATTAATAAAATGGTAGAGAAAATACTATATCCTTCATAATATAAAAACCAAGTTATACGTTAAGGAGTTTTTATTGCAAAACTCTATCAGTTTCTTATAAACTGGAACTTGAGTATTTATGCTGCATGCAACAAATCTGTCTTGGCAACAACAAAATTCCTCAGAGTTCTTGTTCACACAAAAACTACTTTAACTCCGTAGTATGGTTTTTATAATCATCTCAATCACTGGTTCATTATCATCTATTTGAATGATCACATTTTAATTGCACATGTTGTACTCTCATTACAGTAAACATATACTTTATCATAGAAATTGTGTTAACACAGTATTGTCATAGAATCAAAGAATGGCTGAGGTTGGGAGGCACCTCTGGAGGTGATCTGGTCCAATCCCCTTGCTCAAGCAGGATCACCTAGATGCTATTGCCCATGACCATGTCCAGATGGCTTTTAAGGATCTCCAAGGATGAAGACTCCACTGGGCAACCTGGGCAGGTGCTTGGTCATGGTCACAGTAAAAAAATGTTTCTGATGTTCAGAGGGAACATCTTGCACACACTGCCCTTTGTCCTGTCACTGGGCACCACTGAAAAGAGCTTAGCTTTGTCCTTTTTGCACCATCTCATCAGGTATTTATGTATATTAATAAGGTCCCCCCTGAGCCTTCTCTTATCCAGCCTAAAGAGTTCCAGGTATCTCTGCCTTTCCTCATAGGAAAGATGCTCTAGTCCCCTCATCAACTTTGTTCTCCAGCTTTCTTGCAGGCCCCCTTGAGGTACTGGAAGGCTGCAGTAAAGTGTCCCTGAAGAATTATCTTCTCCAGGCTGAAAAAAACCAACTCTCATCCTGTCTTCACAGAGAGGTGCTCCAGCCCTTTGATCATCTTTGTGGCCCTCCTTCAGACCTCTCCAGCAGATCCACATCTTTCCTGTGCTGAGGACTCCAGAGCTAGACACAGTACTCCAGGTGGGGTCTCACAAGAGGGGAGAATCATATTCCTCAACCCGCTGGTCACAATTCTGTGATGCAGTCCAGGATATGGTTGGCTTTCTGGGCTGCAAGCACACAATGCCAACTCATGATGAGCTTCTCGCCCACCAATACCCCCTTCTCCTCCTCAGAGCTGCTCTCAATTCGTTCTCTGCCCAGCTTGTATTTGTGCTTGGGATTGCCTTGACCCATGTGCAGGACCTTGCAACTGACCTTGTTGAATTTCATAAGGTTTACAGCCCCCCCCCCTCTCTCAAGCCTTTTAAGATCCCTCTGGATGGCATCCCTTCCCTCCAGCAGGTCAAGTGCACCACAGTGTGGTGCTGTCAAGCTTACTGAGGGTGCACACAATTCCAGTGTCTATGTCACTGACAAAGATTTTGAGCAGCACTGGTCCCAGTATGGACCCCTGGGGACGTCTAGGTGTCTCTTTTACTGGGGAGCCCAGAAATGAGCACAGGACTCCAGATGTGGCCTCACCAGTGCTAAATAGGAGGAAAGGATTACCACCTTCAACCAGGGGGCAACACTTTCTCTAATGCAGCCCAGGATACCATCAGCCTTCTTTGTGGCAAGTGTACATTGCTGGCTGATGTGCAACCAGGTGTCCACCAGGACCTCCAGGTTCTTTTCTGCCAAGCTGCTTTCCAGCTGGGTGGCCCCCAGCATATACCAGTGCAGGGGCCTCTTCCCCAGGTGCAGGACTCTGCACTTCTTGTTGAGGTTCCTGTCAGCCCATATCTTCAACCTGTCAAGATCCCTCTGGATGGCAGCGTGACCTTCTGGCTTATCATCTTTTCCTTCCAGCTTTTGTCATCGCAGACTTGCTAAGGGTACAACCTGCCCCATCATCCGGGTCATTAATAAAGATATTAAACACGATTGGACCTAGCAATGACCCCTGGGATACACTACTGGTCACTGGCCCCTGATTAGTCTTTGGCCACTGATCACCACCCTCTGGGCCCAGCCATTCAGAAAGGTTTCAAGCCACCTCACTGTCTGCTTATCCAGCCTATACTTCAACAGCTTGTCTATGAGGATCTTAAGGGAGACAGTGCCAAAGGCCAGGTAGATAACAGCCATTGCTCTCCCCTCATCTACCAGATCAGTCATTTAATTGATGAAGTTTTATCAAATTGCAAAGCCTCAGTCATAGGAATCATTCCACCACACTTCTGTGATCGCAGCAAAATTGTAGCCCTGCAGCTACACACAGATGTAACTCAACATGTTTCACCCCCCTCCTGCCTGTATTAGTGTGCAGGCACTTTAGAAAGGCACCTCAGAATGTTGAGTTCCTGGAGAAGGCTTGGGGGTTTTCTCCACAATGGTGCCTTGTAGGCACTTTCCTGCTTAGTGCTCCATGCAAGTGCTGGACCATTTGTCAAATATTAACTTTTCAGATTTCCCAAGTTATTGGGTCACTGTGTAGCTTCATCTCACAATGTTTCATAAAATACTAAAACATGCTTTGTATTTCATCTACACATGACTGTGTAATGTCAGTAAATATACTGCAAAATTATTTTTATCATGTTAACATAAAGTATATATCCTTTGTTAAGTTAAAGATAAATCATTATAATTTCACTAAGTACAAAATGTATTATTATTCTAAATGCTCTTAAATGGGTCATAGATACTAGGAAAGTTAGCCAAGCTTCTCAAGACACTCAGTCATCCATTTCTAAATCTCATTTTGTTTACAATGCTAGTGTGAAGAAAAAATACCTCAAGACACTCAGAAGTCTGCGTGTAAGGTTTAGATACCACACACTTAGGAAACATCGAGTTAGATCATTGCTAAATCAAAGCGGATCCCCAGAATTGTTGTACCACAGATAAAGACTAAACATTTTCCTACCACAATTTTCTTTAGACAAATTACAGGTATCTCCTTGCTCAGTGAGAGATTAACAGTACTGATGTCTTTGAAGTCTCTGTGCAATATATGCTGTGGGAGTTGGCAAGTTTTCTGACTGACTCGGACAAGAGGAGATCTATTTAGCAAACGTTGAATTTTCACAGCTTTCACACTTTGGATGTTCCAGCACAGCTTTGCCAAATATCTCTGCTGTTTCTGTAGTGTTCTGTGCATCAATAGAGCACAAAGTTGTTCTCCCACATGCACTGCTGGATAGCAGCCCAAGGTGATGACATTCTTACGAGAGCATGAATGCATGCAAAGGTTGGTATGAGCTCCCAGAGACCAGCTGGCAATACCCCTGCAGTCCCATTGCCCTTGGGGCAACTGTCTCAGTTCATTACCTTGCATCCACTGTAGTCTAATAAGAATCATTCCCAGGTTTTAGCAGCCATCACCTCAGTGTTTATTTTCATCTCACTTCTGCTAGTTACTTACTTCCAGGGGACGTTGCAGGGGTGAATTGTTACTAGCCCACATCCTTGCGTTACTGCCTGTGACTCTTATAGGAAGTTTTCTGTTGAATCTATTGCAATCAACAGGAAACCATGACAGTAAAATTAGCAGAGCATTTCTGGACAGCTGTGATATAACAGCACAGAATAGTGTGTCATGAAGGGATTCAGTGACCTAAACTATTTCCCAGATTAATCACAAAAGGAACCAACAGAACTGAACATGCTAGCCAGAGGAAGGATGTGTTGACTTTGAGTCTTGCGCTAGGGATCTTCTCTGCACCAAAGCTTGCCACAGAATCTGCCAGTCACAATTTTATAGATATGAAAATTACTTAAGATAATTGAATTATGTTTATAAGCATATAGAAGTTATTACCAGATCAATTGTGGTTTTAAAAAAGGTTGCTGTCGGGTTTTTATTTTGGTTTTAAGGTTATAGATCTCCATGTTTGAAAATTACAGGTCTGGCAAAAATTGAAAGACTACCACAAATCAAAGTAACTGCTTTTACTTAAAACTGTATAGCTGTGATTCTAGCCTTTCTCTGTGAAAGGAGGGGGGGGGGGGGGGAATCCACAAAATAAAGTCTCCAGATTAATACTGCTCTGTTGAACAGGGGGGGTTGCCAATTACGTCCAAGTGCTAAACTACATGAGGTGGTAGCTTTCCAGAGAATGCATATTAATGTCCATTGAAAACATTCAGTGGATTCCACTGAAGAAACAAGTTAAATGAAGAAACATTCGAACTCTCATGATAGAATTATCCTGCTGTTTGTAAAGAGTCAGTGGTGAAAGAAGAAAGGAGGAATGACTTAAAAGTTCAGCTACCATACTGTCATATGATACCTTGAATCCTATAGTATTTACCGCTGCTTCAGTTAATTTGAAATGGATTGTCTGCTCAGCTCCCATACCAACAAAGACTTCATTACATGGAAATAGTAATAAAAGAAAAGAATACTTTGACAGATTAAGAGGTTGTCAGTCTAATCATAATTCCTGTGCTGCTCATTCCTTTTAGCTGTAATATGTAGTGAAGTCCTGTAATAAAGTTTGCCCTAACAAATACTGCATTTTCTACTTTCTGCCAGCTGCACATTAACTTAAGAAAACTACCCATATGATCTGTCTTTTTTCTTCTCTCATAAATAAAGTGCTATTTCCTTTCCTTAAGTAATCATCGGAAGCAAGTCAATGTTTTGGTTTTTTTCTTGGTAGTATTCATAATAATTCACTATTTTAACTAGGTTTGCATTCAACTTTATACAAAAGAAAATCTAATGTTTTCAATGTTTACCTTACAGTCCACCATACCACTTCCTGAGCTATGGCCATTTAAAAGTAAGGACCAGGACACTGTATCATGATACTTGATTTGGTTTTTTGGGTTTTTTGTTTTGTGTTTGGGTTGTTTGTTTTGGTTTTTTTAATATCTATACTCACAGCAGTATAGGAGACATCAGAAAAAGATACAGGTCCTTTGTCTAATGAACATAATCAAGTGTACTTAGTGGTGCTATAAGGGGAAGATAATGTTTTTTCATGCAACAGACAAGTAAAACTAGCTGTAGCCAAACTGTGAAGAAAGTAAACCATCCACACACATCTTGATTTTTAGGATACAATGGTGAATTCTTGTCTTTTTGCACCTAGAATTAAGATGAAACAAACACTTAAGGTATAGCATAAAATTCACTAGAAAGGTTTGTTCATTACAGTGATTCCCCAGCCTGCCCCTGCAATTCAATGCATGGGACTGAAAGATTCACACCTAAACACTCATTACTACATGATTGATTTCCTCACTGTAAACTCTTGCCTCTCATCATCCATTCCTTTACCACATTCTGTAGTCAGTCTTTCCTTATGTTAAACAATAAATTAATTATTCTCAAGGAAGGTAATCCCATCTTATCTTCCATCTAAATTTGTAAAAGTTATCCTCACCACCGTACTTGATTTCTATTCAATGTGATGCTTCCCCCTCATGCAGGTACTTCATACTGACAACATCTAACCTAGACTCAACATCTGGAAGATGTCATTACTGGAAGCTGCTGTCTCAGAATGAGCTAGCTCTGTACTCAGACAGAGGATTGAGGCAGTACCTCTAAGCTATTTCGCAAGAAATCTTCCAAAAAAAGTAATATATATGGTGGCATTTTTTTCTGCAAGTCTGGAGATCCTAATGCTCACCAGACCTAAGGAGGGGATTTGTAGTGCTCATGCCATTTCAATTTCTTGTAAGCTGAGATTTTTACTATACTGATGTTTAAAGAACCTTCTTCCTTCCCACTCCTTCAAGAGTAAGTGCATTAGCCCCAGTGGCTTAATCAAAATCCTGTTCGCCATTGCTATCCATGAAGGTTCTCACTTTCAGTCCTTATAAGGAGTACTCAAACCAAAGTTAAAAGCATCAGACCAACTCTGGCATATTCTGTTTCAGTTGCAGTCAAAGCTTGAGTTCTTTCTCATTTTTGAAGTAAATGCATTGATGAAAAATAAAAATCCTCTAGACTCTGCTGAAAATTTCTGGGATATGGCACTACATAAAAAGAGCTTTGTGGACACCAGACTGTAATGTCTAAATCATTCTGTTTATTATTTTCTTAATTTCTCCCAACCTTCTGTCTCAGGCATGGCAGCTGCCCTTGAGCGCTCATGTCTCCATTGTTTACTTCAAACTATTCTTCACTGCATAGAAAAGCCATATGGAACTTTTAATTATTGTTATTTACATAAAATCACTAATCCTTCCACTCCTGTATTGCAGAAGCCATAGACAAAGAATTTGGAGCACTCAACCTGTAAAGCTGAAACATGTCATCTTATTTTTTTTTTTGACAAAGACATGAATTTTTTTCTATAATAAGATTTATTTTATTTTCATTTAACATTGTTCAAGACCGGGCAACTGTAATAAAACAATAAGGTAAAGTGTCTCAAGTGTGACCTTAATAAGACAGTGAAGGATAGTTCTTCAGTAAGCAACAATCAATTAATTTTTAAAGTGACAATTCAAATACATCCTAAGAATTTGATCCAAAAAGAATTGGACCAAGCTTTCCTGCTTGATAATACTGAAAAAATGCTATTGGCTGTGGCAGACTGATGGAGCTTTTAAATATATATCTATCATCTGAATAGAAAGCATTAATGGAAATTATATTAAGGAAGATAGATCAATAATTAAGCTTCAGTTTAGAGATTGTGCTGAGATATATCTAAACTAACTTCATCTTTTGAGTATTGTATCTGGTGTTTGAACCAGCTCTAGCTTTCACCCTTAAAGACCGTGCTACACAAACATGTGGTGTTAACAGTCTTGTCGGAAAGAAATAATACAAACACCCCATGAGCTCCAGTTATAATTTGTGCTTTAGAGACCCTGGTGTTCCACAAGTCAAAGAGGAGTGATACCTCTCACCGCTCCAGCCTCGCCCCCTCTTACCCCCTGGATGCCTCCTGCTGGCTCTTTAGCAGGTCGGGGGAAGCTGGCCGCCGGCACGGGTTACAGCCTCAGTGTGCAAATTTTCTGACGGAGGTCATACAACCTGCTTAATTTCCAATGGTCAGGCTTAACAGCCAGCACTTTTCCATCTACCTTCAGAGTCTATCTACACATACAACAGCACACGCAGCAGAGAGGTAAATTTCCAGATGTCTTTACCACTGTTTATACTGGTAGTGGCTGGTGTACTACATAACAACCTAAAACCAACAGAACGTATTTAGATTAGAAATCAAATTAACATTTAAAACAAACAAACAAAAAAGTCTTATTAGCTGAAACATTATTACCATATACTGAGTACAAAAAGTGAGTATGAAACATTTTAAGCTATCAAACTTTTTAATATAATACAGATGCACTGTGTCTGTACATCTTTGACATGGGAGCAGCAGTGGAAAAGGGACTGTTCAGAAACAGATATAGATTTTTCTGACAATGAACAAGACTTTTTTTTATACTTCTAGTTTTTCCTTCTTTATTTTTTGTGCAGTTGTAGTGTACAGCAGTTTCATGATGCTTTGAGAAATTATTGATCTTGCCTCTCAACCACAAAACCTGACATAAGTGATTTTGATTCCCCTATTGAGAA
Organism: Falco naumanni; assembly: GCF_017639655.2. Lineage (NCBI taxonomy): Eukaryota > Metazoa > Chordata > Aves > Falconiformes > Falconidae > Falco > Falco naumanni. The sequence goes on from NC_054054.1 coordinate 56,557,374, forward strand.
TGCATCACTTGAAATGATACATCATTAGCGGGGGAAAAAAATTTCTAATGATGCAGTGTGACTGCCATGACTAGGAAAGAAATGTTTTCAGCTTTTGTTGGATGTATTCTTATCTCTGTGGTGGATTTTGCAAGAACAAAAAAGGAACATCAACATCAAACACACTTATTTAAAATATGGCACAGGCACAAGACAGATAGAGCATACAAGATAGTGCTTCAGGATCTTGCTGTGAGTTAGCTAGTTCTCTATTGTATTGCATGGAATAGGTTTTTCATGTTGTTAAAACAAAAAACAACAACAAAAAAACAGAACAGGAAAGGACCCAATAGATATCCAGTTTATTGCTACATGGGTGTGATACATTTCAGAGATTTAATTTTTGTTTTGCCCGTAATTTTACACTTCAAATCTTTAATCATATTTTAGGCAGACTTATTTTAAATGGCCCATAGAATTCATTGAATAATACCCAATCATAGTGATTTTATCAATGTTTATCCATTTTAAGGTTTTATATGGTGTATTAAAAACAAAAAAAAAGGAAGTTCCTACAGAAAATCAAAAAAAGCAAAGTTCTAATCAGAACAATAACCTACATCTTCCACAGTCATGAACCCTCCATTTAACAAACCTAGTTAGGGAAGGGTCTGATCATATATGTTTCAGTTTGCAGTTAAGTATTTTCCAGGAAAGGCGGACAGAGGTCACTGAAGTGGAAAGACAAAGCACAGTGGTGACTGCAGAGGGCTTGGTGGGGGGAAAGCATGTAGATACTAAAGGAAAGACCCTTTCTTGCTAGAGAAATAGCCCTGGAAGCTGCTGCTGTGGTACTATTACTTCCTGGATTTGGATGGCAGGAGGGTAACGTAAACAAACAAACAATCTAAAAACCAAAACAAACAAAAAAGCATGCCAACACACACAGAGGATCCAAAATATAGTGACAGCAGAGAGGGTTATTTAGTGATCAAACTACAAAATGTTTCATTCTATTCTACTGAGAAGAGTAAGGTTCAAAAGCTAATATTAAAGTGTACTGAAGAGAACATGAAAGAAACAGGCATTGCTTACCCTAAGAAGTTTTGCAGGCAGCATAACAGTTTGTTTTTATCATAATGCAACAAAAGCTATGAAATAAACTTGTCGGCCTTGTCATTTCAATTTTTTATGCATCGCCTTTCTTTTCCTGGATATGTCAGTAAATTCTCCTCTCCATAACATATTGCCATAGGCTAAAAGTGCATAAAAGATTTCTGTCATGGAAGTGTCACATGTAATAATATTATACCATAAAGAACACTGTCCTTAGTTACTTCTGGAGGTCTACATTTCAAAGGTATTACAGCACCTGAAATACTTCAGCTCAGCCTCAGCTGGAAGTACACGGTGTTCCCACCTGTAGTGAAAAACTGTATATAGAAAACGTCCTGGAAGGAAGGTGGAGGGGAGGAAAAAAAAAGATCTGCTGGCCATCCCTGTCCACTCAGGGATCTATTCTTAGCCCCCAGGTTTTAGAGGGGCCACTGCTCCTTGACAAATACAGGTAGTCAGTGTTGAGTCCACCCCAACATTGCAGCTGGGGAGGACTACAAACAGCTAAAGCAGATCCTAAAATACTTTCTGGAAGGATTCAGGACTTCCAGCAGTTTAGGTGACATTACCTCTGCCTCAGTGTAACTAGTTTTTGGGGTTTTTTTTCAGTGCTCCTTTACAATTGACTTTCTTTGGGTTCATTGCACATCTGGCCATCTTACCTCCTCCTCCTCCTCTGCCCTTTTAAACCCTTCAGTTTATCTTAAATTAAAAAAAAGATTACCAAAATTAAACTGGTATTTGCTGAAGAACCACGCCACTTCTGCTTTTGTATTAGGTACCTTTCTTCACTTTAGGAAGAAAATTTCTGCTTGGCTTTAAATGTTAGGAGCTAATACTGTGTGTTTCTAAAGTCTCACTTTTATTTTGAGCTCATCACACACACATGCCAGCATCATTTGGAGAGAAAAGAACATTTTCAATTTTATGAAAGCTTTAGTTTTAAGAACTTAATTAAGGTATGGAGGAAGGATTTCTGTACAGTATAACAACTAAGAGAAGATTGTCTTAAAATAACTTTGAAAGCTTCACCAAAATTGCCAATGAAAAAAAAAAGGGGGGGGGGGGGGGGGGGAACGATGACGGGGACAGGACGGGACAGGGACAGGGACATGGGGACAGGGGGTGGGAGAACAGGGGAATGTCAGAGGAAAAAAAAAGATAAGAAAAGAAATCAACTTTTCACATCACCAGTGGAACAAAGCAGTTCCAGTACATTGGAACTTCATGTTCTTCATGCTTCAAGGGCTTCTGGAATAACAAAAAATTGTGCATGCTTCCTTTGCCAAAGTGAGTTGAAAAGACAGATGTTATTCTAATTTACAACCAGGAAGTCTGGCTGCCCATTTCAGTAGCATATTCTGGCCAATTATAAGCTGACATCTTTAGAAGTGAGGAGCAATAATGCAAGGATGAGTCTGATGCTGCTACTGACTGCAGATCCTGTATTTTCTATCTGGAAAGACACACTATTTTGAGAACAAAGAAATGCTCCATTGGTCATACCCTGCAGGCAGTGCTTAGAATAAACCCCTTTTTTAAAGACTGACTGGTATCATTGCGTAGCCTAAGGAGTAGAAGGATAGATCCAGTTTCCAATTAATGGAATGGCTCTTACCAAGGCGATTGTCCTGAGGATAGTATTAGCTCTGAGATTTTTATTTTCTTTGTAATAGCATCATAGAATCATTTAGGTTGGAAAAGACCTTTGAGATCATCAAGCCTAACCGTTAACTGAGGACTGCCAAGTCTATGGCTAAACCATGTCACTAAGAACCACATCTACCCATTTTTTAAACACCTCCAGGGATGGTGATTCCACCACCTCTCTGGGCAGCCTGTTCCAGTGCTTGACCACTCTTTCAGTGAAGAAAATATTCCTAACATCCAATTTACATCTCCCCTGGTGTAATTTGGGACCATTTCCTCTTGTCCTGTTACTTGTTAACTGGGAGAAGAGACCAACCTTCACCTGCCTAGAGCTGCCTTTCAGGTAGATGTGGAGAGCTGTAAGAACCCCCCTGACTCTCCTCTTCTCCAGACTAAACACCCCCAGTTCCCTCAACCACTCCTCATAGGACTTGTGCTCCAGACCCTTTACCAGCTCCGTTGCCCTTCTCTGGACATGCTCCAGCACCTCAGTGTCTGTCTTGTCATAAGGGGCCCAAAACTGAACACAGTGTTCAAGGTGCAGCCTCACCGGTGCTGAGTACAGGACAATCACTGCCCTAGTCCTGCTGGCCACACCATTTTGGATACAAGCCAGGATGCTCTTGGCCTTCTTGGCCCTCTGGGCACACTGACTGCTCAAACTCAGCTGGCTGTCAACCAGCACCCCCAGGTCCTTTCCCTCCAGGCAGCTCTTCACCAAGCTTGTAGCGTTGTGTGGGGTTGGTGTGACCCAAGTGCAGGACCCGGCATGGAGCCTTGTTGAACCTCATGCAATTGCAACCAAATCCAAGTCTTCCTTAACACATTCCTACTGAATGATTATATGGGAAAATTTTATCCTTTTTAAATGCTTGACCTTTATATTAAATGTTAAATAGTTCTTATCATTTTAGCTTTACTGTTCACAGAGACTTGGAAAGTTTTGCTTCAGTTCAGTTACACCTCTTTGAAAAGGTAAACCGTAAAAATAGTATGCTTCTAAATTTCCTCAGCTAATGAGATGGAGGAAGGTATTCTGCTTCTTCCTCCCACTGGTGCCCTGCTTTGTTTATAGGTAACATTTAATATTTGTCTGACACTTTTAAAGTTAAAAAGGAAACTTCCTTGAGAGTGCTGTTAATGGGAATTTTTCTAGTAAAGAAAATAGCATCTCAACCCTAGGGAAAGCCTACATTGAAGTTGTTTTCTGTAACAACAATTCACTAGTCATATCTGAAGCTACTTTTAGACTAGATAGCTTGAATATTTTTAGGAGTACATTTATTTCAAGCCAGAACTTTTTAAAAAAGTAAGACATCCCCAAAGAAGCTGCTTTAGACTACACCTAAACACTGCTGTCTGAAGTGCGTCGTACAAAGGCACACTCATGGATTGCAGTCCCATCTGTAGACAGAGAGCAGGAGACCTCCTGCGTCATTTGCAGATATGAAGATTTATTTTCTGTATTTTTGCTTCAAAACTTGACTGAGGTTCTTCCACCTCCACAGCTACCCCCATCCCTATTGTTCTTATTTGTCACGGACTGTGCAGGTTAACAAACTTGTCATTGGTGCTGGCATTTAAATTGTTGTTTTCATCTCCTTTCTCCTGTTTAATAATCTTCTCTTTCTTTGATAAGATCTGACATTTTTCTGACTTCTCCTTCCTACCCTTTACAGAGATGTTTCCAGAATAAAAATAAATAAATCAAAATTAACGATGACATGATTGTGACAGCTTCTAAAACTTGCAACTATCGTTTTCCATTTCCTCCTATTACTCTAATAACAGATAACAGTTTGACGTGGACATGGAATCAATGTGCTTCAGAAACAGCAACAGACTCAGTCAGGGAGCCAGCAAGTTTAAAATCTGTTAGGCAGCAGCAGTAACAGTTTCAGAATAGTAAGACAATGTCTGAACCTGAAATTTGGTGACTATGCTGATGAATCTGCAGTTCAGTCATCTGTGCTTTCATTCATTTCATTGCGGTCATTTATACCACAAAACCAGGCATTCTGAGTCTGAGACAAAAAAAATCACAAAGCAAACACTCACTTATGGGGAAGTTCTTCTGATGTCCTGGCTAATTATTAAGCAAACACCTTTCATATCAGCAAAGACCTAACACAGTAACCTGACGAGCAGGATGGGTCAGCTCAGAATAAACAGCCCACTCCAGAAACAAATCCAGAGTACCACTTCCCAAAGCATCAGAAAAGTGGAGGTGACTATGGCTACTCATAGACTTTATTGCTCATCCTTATTAGTATCTATTGGCTCTGTAAGTATATAAATAACTTTGAACCCTTAAGAACACACTAAGAACCAAGACTATAAAATGTGTTGAGAAAAATACTGCAGAGATATAGTGTGTTCCTCCATTGCTCAGAGTGAATTTTCCTTTGACTTTCTACCATGATTTTTATACTGTGCAGATTTGTTTTCAGCCACTTTGTCCCTAAGCAACTTTAACTTAGGACGTGAGATGATTTACTCAGAAAACAGCTGTAGACACTAATGTCACCGGTGTGATGCTACTGTCCTGTGCAATCACCTGTCCAGTATTTCTCACATTGTGTTTTTTGATCAATAATAAATACTAAAACTCTCTGACAAATCACTAAAACCTTCTCAGTGATCTTATTAAAGGCAGAATATCCTGTAAAATCTTGAGTCTTTTAGAGGTAAAGTCTCAACTGCTGTGACACATGTACTCTTAACTCATTTCATATACCCTTCGCTAGCAGCCTTGTGAATGTTATGGTAGGAACGGTGCAATTTATAAATGTTACGGTTGTTGCAGTACACAGTAATGTTTTAAATTTGAACTAAGATTTTGCTGTGCACTGAGGACAATAGCTCAATACTTGTAGAAGCCAAAGGTAAATCAGAAGTAAAACAAACAAACGAAAAAAAACAACACAAAACCCCCCAAACTTCCAGTTTTAAAGACAAATTAAGTAACTAAAATAACCAAGATACTCAAGTAGAATACAAGCTTATTTGCCAGAGAAGGCAATCCTCTGCTAAGTAAGGGGATACATGAACTAGAAGATGAATGAATGTTACTCCTTTAATTAATAGCATACAAATTTAGCCCCAATCCTATACTATTTAATCATTGTTTAAATAAAACTAAAACATTACTTACAATTCTGAAAGGTTTCAAAACAAACCATGGTTTAGGGAAAATACACCTTGAGATGAACATTTCTTGCAGAACCTCCAAGTTGTAACTCAACAGTTTTATTCTGATTTGTGCTTGAGCCAGGGTTGTCCCACCAAGCATTCAAGCTATGCTCTAACACAAGCCAGTGTTAAAGCAGTACCTCCTTGCAATATAAGCTCCAATGACTTTGGTTTGTTTGGTTGTTTGTTTTTTTTTTATTTGGTTATTGTTGTTTTAAATCAGGTGGTTAATTTTGATTTGCTCCTCAGGGAGCAGCAAGAACCATCTGCTTCCTCCAGGCCAGGAGCTGGGACCTGAGGTGAGGGTATGCTGGGACACAGTCATGCAAAGCCTGGGCACAGCAGGCAGAGCTGGCCAGTGAGGGAGAGGGTCTCTCTGCAGCCACAGATGGTGGTAAAGTAATGGCCCAGCATCTGACCAAGGAGTCCAGTCAGGAAAAAAATGAGGTAGGATGGGGAAGAGCTACTCAAAAAAGAAGGTTAGGTTAGGCAGGGAGAGATAGCCCAGGGCTGGAGCTGAGAGAACCCATGGGCAGGGTGTGGAGAGACCCAGGTAAGGCTGGTCAGGGCTGTTACAACTTTAATGCCCTCAGGGCCCTGCTATAATAACTGCTGAGCTGTCAGGGCTTGAGATGAGCTTGTGCTTGAGTCAGTGATCTTTCTGTCATCTGGGTAATGGACTGCACTGCTGAGAACTGGGAGTGAGTTCCTGAAGTCTGTCTTCAACCTTTTACCATAATTAGAGTTGTTATGAAGTTATTAAGATGTTAATTTTTCACTTCAAATCCATGTTGAATGTGATCTTTGTAGGATAACTTATACAGAAACAAAGATGTCTTTACCAGACTTAACTAGCAGTGTCTCTATTTTTGGTGAACTTGTCCTGAAATACCTAAGCATTCTTACTTGGGTAATTACTTATCAATTACTTATTTTTAAAGGTAAGTTTGACTAAATTTGTAGCTTTCTTCTATTCAGCTGGACTGAGGTGAATTGAATGTGATTTTAATAAAAGATTGACCTTTGTTGCTGAAATGTCTGATCCGATTCAAGGATTTTTGTTGTAATTGAAACACCAAGGAGACAACTAAAATCAGCTGCTGTTCCATAGGCTTGATCCCTCATTTCCACAATCTTTGCTGCATCCTGTGCAACCTTAGAAGTCTAAGCTTACCTTAAGAAGTTGAAAAAAGTTATTCTGAAACTAGAAGACTTCTAGCTGAATGTTGTAGAAATCTGTTGTTTCATATATTGCAGCAGAAATAGGCCACGTTCTAGGAATAGTTTCAAAGATAATTGTTTCAATTTGGTCCCAAGGCTTCCATTGTCTCACTTTGAATAACAAAACATGTGAATTGTCTTCAATTCATCCTCAGGTATCTTAAAATAGTCATATCATACTCTGGGTGCATGCACTGTTGAATAAAGGTGCAGTTATCTTTGACATATAAGGATATTTTTTCTAGCATTTTCAAAATGAACATATATGACTGGAAGAGATCTCCTTAATCCTTGGATCTAGTGATTTATTATCCCAGAAATTTTAATTTTTTAAATTAAATGTATACATTCATTAATATAAATTTATAAATTCATTAATTTATACAGCTTAAACTTAAAGCCAGTATTCTTGTTTGGTTGGGTTTTTTTTCATTCTTACTGTTTTCTACTAGTGCCATAAAAAGATGATGAACCCATCTAATCTTCTAAAGAACATTCTGGGTGTTTTTAACTTATCTTTATTCCTGGCCACTTTATATCCATTTATATAGTTTATACTTCTCTGTATGCACTAGAAGTGTCTCACTGGATTGCTATGACTACAATTCTCCTTTTGTAGTCCACATTGTACTGGTTGTTTAAAGTTATCCTTTGTCACTAACCACATTAAATTTCCTCTTTTATGTTATTTCCATGCAAAGAGGTTTCCATGTGGTGAAGTTTACATCAGAAATTATTGTTGGAACAAAAATCCCTCATGCAAAAGGCACTACTTTTTCATTAATGATTTATTCAAATTTACTAGTAGTACTACTACTTCGTTAATTTTTTTCCTCTTTGTTACTCCATTCCTTGGTGTCATCTGATTCTTTCTGCATAACATTCTGTACACTAGTCTTTCAGCACAAAGTGTTAATATAATGCAAATCACGTACGTTACAAGATTTTCTACTTTATGTTTTTCCGGCTAGAAATATCTGTACCGCAGAAACACTTACCTGCTAAAAGAATTTTGTACCCCAACAACATTAGAAACAAAGTACACTACTAGCTAGAGGATTAAATCTGTAAGGCCATTAGCACCTGCTATTGTTTTCTGAAGTTGAAATAAACAGACTTAAATGTTGGTGGTTAAGAAATAATAGTGATTTCTGGAATTTCATTGCTGTTGCAGGTGTGTCAGAGCTGGGACTGAATTACAACTAACAGAAGATGATCCACTCACTTTTAAATTACAGTTTGTTGCTTTAAAATGAGGTAGGTTTGCATTTTTTTTATTTTAGTACTTGGAACATGATGTTCCATTTCAGCACTAATCGATTGCTCAGATCTGCAGTTTAGAACTGCAACAAGGAAGCAACAGCAAGCACTACTCCACTTAAGCGACCTCATGTTTTCACCTCTTCTCTATAATATTGTATAGAGCAGCCAAGAATGTGAATTTAGAAAGCCAAGAGCCTAAATCAAATTTTCTTTGTTAAAGCGGAAAGCATTTATGCTTCTGTATTGCCACCCGGGAGTTACAGCAGCCCTAGAAGTAGAGTTTCTGTTTGCTCTACAGGAACGGGAAAAGAGGGTCAGTGACTTGAATGGGAGAAGCCATAAAATGGTCTACAACCCTCTGTAACATCCACAAACTCCAGGTTGAAAACCACCAGGATGAGTTACAGAGAAAGTGTTATAAACAGCGGCTGGCTGATGTGCTGTTGGCAGTGATAGCTGCTGAAAGACCTGATGCCAAAGAGGGATCTTAGGAACTCCAAAGTATTTGAACTTCCCCTGTTCAAGCCCTTTATAGCAGGAGAAAGAACAAAGATGGGGGAAAAACAGATGAAAGTGGCAGCCTTATGCTAATGAGGGATTTCCCTATGGCGAAAGAATCTGCCCCTAACATGCAAAAGTTTCATAATTCATTTGCAGACTGGCACAAAACAGCTAAAATGAGGAACAGAATGTGTCATGGACTCCCTGCCCCAAAAGGACGATGGCATTGAAGGGCAAAAGCAAGATCAAAACCCAGAAAGCACTGAGGAACATAGGACAGGTCTCATTTTGAGAAGTAATTTACCTACACACATTCATGGCATGGCTATACATATATGTAGATAGAAATCAGAATATCTTGGGTTTTTAAACTTCATTTCAGAGCACACTTCAAAAGGACCTGAGTGATAGATGTTTCACCATCTTTACTCTGTGCAAGCTGAACGCTGCCTGCAATATATATTTAGCAAAAAGTACTGGCTGGTGACTGACACCTGGTATGACTGGAATTCCTCTGCAAAAAGCTGTTCCCAGTGTTGTGTTCCCTTTATTATCACCAGTCCTCCCCCTATAAAATACACTGACTGTAGTAGTCAGCCAAGGGGAGAAGTGCCTTTATACATCATTATGAACTACCTTGTATCGTAGCCTGGTGCACATGTATCATCTCTGGCTGGCAGCCCTTTTATTGTCAGAATAGAAGCAGAGCTGTAAGAACGGATCCTACACTGTGCCCTCCTTCCCTCAGAATCAGAGGGAAACATGAACTTTGGATATGCAGATCACATCTAGTTGTCAGTCCTACAGGAGCAAGTTCTTCCAACCAGCCCTCATTAGCACAGATGCACAGTTGCAGGAGACTCTGCTTATTAGAGTAGGTGATCCACTGCCCGCTGACTGACTTGTGGGAAACAATTTAGGGATTTATGCTGGGCTGCATCTTTATTAGCAGAAAGCTCTCAGCTTATCTGTGGATGTTGCCAACATGCTGCCTGCACCAGGTAGTATGGAGCTGTCAGTCAGTCCCCTTGCTATCCCCCACAGCTGAAATCTTTAATTCATTGCAAAGCTTTCTTGACTGTAGTCCGCTATGTCTTACTGTGGATACTAACTCAACACCTAGCTGAGTAACCGTAACTAAAAGCAAAGTACCGGCACTACGTTTTGTGTGGGATTTTCAAATGTTCCTTTTACAGTTTCCAGAGGGAAATTACTGATTTATGACAGTAATTAAAATGAGATGTTTAATTGAAGCTAGCCAGCTAAGGCTGTGGTTAGGATAAAAAGAAAAGAATTCACCTCACCCTGAAATAGATGTATAGGGCAGGTGGGACAAAAAAGCTGCCTGCCCTGAGCCCAGAAGGAGCCAAGACATAGACTAGATGCCTAGCTTTTAAACAGCTAAAACTGGGGTAAGCCCCAGCCAATATTTATATATTCAAAATTCAGTCCATATTAACCTCGTGGTGTTTATGTTCATTTACAAGGTGGAATTTGTATTTTACACATACAGCTCAATGTATGTATATGTGATGCACAGGCAGCAAGTACTGCAGACTTGTTTTGTGTGTGTACATTTATAAAGCCTGCATTTCTTATATGATTGCTATTGATTACGCATCGATTTTCTGGCATACCTTCTTATCAGATTCTTATATTAAATAGGAATAAATGGCTGAAAGTGATTTCACAGATCAAAGAGCATTTCTTGCAGTTGTAGACAATCTGATTAAGAAACTTACTAAGATACACTGTAAAATTCATCAGCTATTTGCTCCCACTATGCCTGTAGGAAGACTATCTTAGAACTTTTTTCCTTTGATATTTGGAATATCCTTTTGATTTACAGCCTAAGATTTTTTTTTTAATCAACAGTTCCTTCCTGGTTTTATGCCACCATTGCCCTAGAGAATATATATTTCTTCTTCTTTGTCGTTTATCTCTCATTCCCAATTTTTCTATAAAGAACAAAATAATGTCTTTGGAGCACTGGTTTTTATTAGCTAGTGAAAAGAAGATCTTCCAGTATGTATTAACATAGGCTTTCTGTAACTCTTGCACAAGAGTTATCATACATGCAGTATTTAAAATGCTATTTTACCAGTACCAAGCAGAGTAGAAGTAGTATTTTCCCCTGTCTCATAGAAAAACTTCATACATGTGTAATTGTATATGGCTAAAATGAAATTTATAGACCTGTTGTACAGAGTCATGGCTTTGTTGCTTATATTCTGGCTCTAGAAAATAATGGCTATTTCAACCGACAAGAAGAAATCAATCGGAGAGTAACAAGTCATTTACTGGTACTTGTCAGGAGACTATAGCACATGTAAGTGTATAAAAGAAACATATGTGTAATGATTTACTTTTAGCATAAAAGGGCATATGATTAATATTCCATTATTATTTTTTTTTGAGTATGTGTAAAAAAGGTAGTAAGTATTTTTAATAGTAAGTGCCCTCATAAAACATTAAGGAAGTTAAGCAGTATTCATAATAACATTAACATCTCTGTAAGGTCAGACTGTGACAATAATACATACAGTGACCCTAATACTGCTGATGGTATTGAAGAGATGTAAATTTATTACTTAACCATTAAGTCCCTTAATCATATTATGAGCTATACAAACATAATCAGGTATTCAGGTGTTGATTTAGTAGAATGTACTTAACAAATGGATAAGTGTTTTACTGTCCTATCTTTACTTTACAGTCAACAAAATAAACAAGGAGGAAGCAGGTGACAACAGACAAAACCAACCACGTACAACCAGCCATACTGTCTTGGTAAGCAAGGGCACTTAACTCCCACCAGTTCTTGGCATCTTTTATTTATTTCACCTCTAATGCTGCTTGGTTCTTATTTGTATCTCATCTGTGGATGCATCCCCTGTCTCCAAGCATTCTACAGCTGATGGCTTCAGGTTATGTCTCCTTAAAGCCTCATCTGCTTTCGTTGCTTCCACTCCTCTTCCATCCAACTTGCTTCCATTTTCCTTCTCTTACCTTCCCTTACCCTAACTTTCCCATTCCCTGAAAGTACTTTTCAACCTTGTTGCTCTCTTCCCCCTCATCGTGAATCCAGCTGTTTCCATTGAGAGCAGCATGATCAAGCAGAAAGATTATGGGGCTTGATGAGATGTCAGTGTGATGTTATTTTTTCTAACATTTCCCTTCAATTCTACAGTCCACATTTCTAATAATAAAATGCTACCTTAACATATGTCTATTGGTACCCCTTTCTAGCTACCGTTGCCAGAGAATTATTTTTAGAAGCATTAAATAGCTAGCTGTCTTAGTATAAGATTTTACTATATTGAACTCCTGTAGGAAAGATAAGCAGAAATTGACCTTCCATATTCAGAGAAACGTGGCTTTATATTTCAAATGAGATTACCCCCTTCCCCATAGATCTTTTCTACTATTTTTGTGATTTACTCAATCATTTCATCCCCTAAGCACAAATGCCTGCAAGGCCATTTCATTTTTACAAAAGGACTTAGCTTGTTCTCCAGAACTACAGGGTAGCCCTGAACAGCAGTAGTTATTGTTTGGGGTTTTTTTCCCCCCTCTATGTTCCAACCCTTTTACTCTTGGCAAGTGTCAAAAATAAACATATTTTATCCCCTTGAGCTATTCACAATATGCAGCTGAACTGAATAATATACTGTTTTTAACTTGTTATACATGTGTCATTTAAAATTTTCAGGAACAAAAATCTCAGGAATATGTAGGCTTTAGATATCCATGTATCTTTCAATAAACTGTAATCAGATTTATTTTTAGTCCTGAATCGTTGTGAGAAAAAGATGTGTGGTTCCCAGTGAGCATGCTTGCTTCAAGAATACTGCATTTCTACATGCTCAGAATAATTTTATTTTCATTTTGATTAGAGCAAACCGCTTACTCTCAAGAGGTTGACAAACGTTAAAGATTTCCACTTTAGTGGTTTACAATGACATCAAAGTGGCCTTACATCTTTGCAAAGATCTGTTTCCTTGGTAACATGAAGCAAACTCTTCATTTCAGAGGTGCCTGTAGAGAACAACAGAGATTTTATTTTCATGTTAAATATCAGAACTTAATGTGCATAATGGCATTGTTCAAAATACACTACCGAGTTTGAAAGATGTTCAATCTTCAAGTAAATCATACCAATAGTCATTTTGGAATATCAATAATTTCTAATCATGTTTAGGCAGTATTATTTGTTGAAAGCCAAAGTGTGAGAGGTTTTCATGCTTATGAAATGAATTTTGATTTAATGTAATTAAATAAATATGAGAACTAAGAAAAAGCCCTCAACAAACAAACAACAAAACCCAGAACAATTACTTGGAAAAGCACCCATTTTAATAAATATTTCATGGAAAAGTATTCCCCAACAAGTGAATTTTAAAGAGTTTGCAAGTACTGTGTAGCTAACAATGAATGATTTCTCTGTCAGGAGTATCTTTCTCAGCTAAACACAAGCTTTATGCACACAGAATTGCAATGAAAAATAGCTCAAGTTTCATACAATCAATAAATGATTAAGACTGCTCATCCTTGCTCCATTTATTTATTATGCTCTTCTGCTGTATCTTAACTAAGGCCCTGAACTGGAAATATATTTAAGCATGAGCTTAGCTGTGATGCTGGAAACATCAATACCAAAGTCATCTGAACCTAGGGAAGACTTGAGGAACGTACACAAAACTTGCAAATTCTCATGAATACTGTGAATTTTGCACAGCTGAAATTTTCACACTTATCTACATGTAAACAAATATTTTTTCTGACAAAGCATCTAAACATCTGGCTGTCAAAACATGTCCACAAAGGAGACGCGTTACATTTAACACTCCAGTTACGATTAGTAATCCCTGCATTAAGGGGTTTATTACAGATGGGCAAATAACTATCCCCTTTTTTTTTTTGATGGAAAGGGAAGAAATGTGAGGTGGGGGTTGGACATAGCAGCAGGACACAGTGGTGAAAAAGAAATTCAACAGGTCCCAGATGGAGAAACTTTAGGGAGAGACACAGGGATCTTTCATGGGAGAAGGCAGGCATGTACTTTTATAATCAAGGAGGTAGTATACTATGAAGGCAAAATGTAATTTATGGGTGCTAAATAAAAATTCTGCAAAGAATTCTGTCCCTACCATCTTCCTATATGCTCCCCTCCTAAATTATTGTAATGGAGGTGTAGATCGTTCATGGTAACTGTGATTATCTGAATGAGCCCTTTTTGTAATGACCATGTAATGTCAGCTTTTGTTTACCGTCCCCCTGCAAGTCAAGCTGTAAGTGCACACAATAGCCTCATGCTTTAAATTTTGCAAAGGCTTGCAGAAAATATCTAGCACGCTTCCTATAAAGAATGGATTAGAGGATGCAGCCTGACAATCTGCCCGATAACCAAACAGGAATTTTACCAGATCTCTGACAGGACATTACGCTCAATGCAAAACTGTGCAATAAGGTACTTCCTGTTCTAAACTGAAAACATTTTTTTACAATGCATTACTACAGGGGCTAGTATAATGCTGTTCTGCAAGTTGATAGCCAGAATGGGGATACAAAACATTATTTCCAGGGAGGTATTAGAGAACAATAAGTTTTATTGTTGTTGTTCCAATAGTTTCCATGCTGGTATTTTAGATGAAGTGAAGGACTCCTGTGAAAACTGACACTCTTCTCTGTGGAACATTGTGTTGAAAATACATTCATGTTACTGGGTGCTTCTGGTCTGGATACATCTTCTAAGTGAGTAACTCAGGGTAGTAGTATTTGCCTTTCTATATTCAGTTGAAAGATTTGTGGGTAGTAGATGTGGTCCAGTCTAGCCTCATGGTTATAATATAGAAGCTAATTAAGCTGCCTACAGTTCTCATTGTAAGAGCATGATTACAGTTGATAGGTTTTGTTAGGCTGTTTGTTTACTTATTTGGGGGTTTTTTTGGAAGTAAGTTAGTTCAGCTCCACATTTATCACCTGGCCAAAACAGCTACCAGATAATTTAGTCTCTACTGTTCTCAGCTGTTAACCTTTAGCAGCATAGACTGTAATTAAGCACTATAGCCACAAACAACAATCAGCACCAAAAGGTGACAGGTTATTTAACACATGGAGCATTAGCATCGTAGTGCATCTATAGCATTCATCCAGCAGGAAAAGCCTAACACTTTCAGAGAAGACTTATATCACCAATGAGGTAATGCATGCTGGTAAGAGGAATCATCAAAATGTAATCTGAGGTGCTATGGATAACGTGGAAATAAGGAGGAGTTATCTATCTCACAGTTCTGAAATACATTAAATGTAACATAACACTAGTCTGAAGCCTAAAGTAAAAGTGGAAAACCTACAATACTCAATCTTCATGTTTCATCAGAGCTTTTTTCCTGCCACATGCCCCTTGAGGCATTGGTTTAAAGTAGGGCTACTTTTAACAAATATTTGCATTTTTACCTTCTTCTCTTTCTTGCATTCAGAAAAAAAGCAGCACGTGACAAGTTGCAAGTTACAAAACTAAGACTCCTGGCAATTTGCCTTTTTCAGAAACTTCAGTGAGGGACAGTCAAGGTAAGTTATTTACATGTGGAACTAGTGTGACCAATTTGTTTAAACCTTTGTAAAGGGACGGAGATAACAGAAACCTCTGTGTTATGAACCTGAGTGCTTAGCATGTGGGCTCCCACAGCTCCTCTCGCTTTACAGTTCAAACAGTTCCTTCTGTGGGCTTTTTATCTACCAATTGACACATGAGTATTATTTTCTAATAGTTTTGCACATAAATCAGGAACCAGAACCATAATAATGTTCGTATAATGCTTCCAAATTAACATGGAGGGAAAGGGAAGACTTCCACTCCTTGAGTAGGGTGAGAAAAGAGACCTTCCTGATGAGCTGAGCAGAGACAGCATGGACCTGTATGGTGGTATAGAGTAGTTTGCTTGCAGCACCTGGGAAAAACACAATTTGGCAACAAACGCTATCACCACAGACTAAATTGCCTCCAGTAAAGACCTTGGTTACCAGTCACAGATATAAAAATGAACTTGCCATCTTCTGAACTTGTAATTTTGTGTATCTAACAGAAAAGGAGTATTTTGTATGGTGTGAGTGTAGCAGTGGTGATGGCAGTGAAGATAACACCATAAGTAAAAAGGTAAATTTTCAGAATACTTTTTCAAAAGTGTTTTTCAAGTTAACCAAGTAACAGCAGGAAGCTGCAGTATTTTTTCCTCTTCACAAGTAAACACAGCTTTTGGTGAGTGGTACCTTTTCTGGTGTGACAGTAACAAGAAAATCGTTGCAAGACAAAGAAATCTTAACAAATTACTTTGGAGGAGTACTAGATTTTGCAAACGTTTAACAAATGTGATTAGATTTGGTAGGGCCACAACTTTACAAAACTAGGATTTAAAGTTCATTGTTATAGCCTAGACAAAAGCATTAGGATTTTTATGTGCAAGTAAGACTTAAACACAGAAAGTTTGTAAAAAAAGTAGTAAAATCCATGAATAATGCAGATATATTTTTACTGATCACTGGAGGAAAAATAATTTAGTCCAAAAGAGGTAACAAAATTAAATAATAATGAAATGTAATAGAGCATTAAAAAGACAGAACTATTTAATTATGGAATAACAGATTGATATTCAAAAACCCTCCATAAACAGAATAATGTGTGTAAGAACCTTGACTTATGTTAATACTTCTATTTGTTTTTTGGTTTCTTTTTTTTACATTGGCAATCATAACTGAACAGAATTTGAGGCAAAGGCTTGATTATATAGGGTTTGTGAATTGTTTCATTTTATTGAACCAGTTTATATTCACTTTTAGTACCTTGATTTTATTATTTAATGAATACATTTTATTTAGTTTTAATGGTTTGGTTTTTTATTTCCTTTTAGTCCGGTATTATCTGTTACTTCTTTTTATATAATGGTGTGTGTGTGTGTGTGGGGGGGGGGGGGGGGGGGGGTGTTTCCAATTTTTTTTTTAATATAACTGTCTATTTCTATCTAAACACCTTGTATAGTTATTTTCATTCTTCAAACACCACTAAAACCTGCCACCCAACAACAGAAAAAGCTGTAGCAGTAAGCAGAATGATTTACTAGAAGTGAAATCCATAAAACGTGACTATCAATCAGACCTTTGAGCTTAAATCTTTAGTGCCATGCAGCAAATTCACATTCAGCTACCTACCTTTTCATGCAAATTTATTTTATTCTACTTTGGCTGTTAGTGCATTAGCAATATATTTCATTTTGTTGTTGAGAAATGTTATAATAGAACTTCACATTTGTCATGAGCCATATATATTATTCTTTTAGAAGTATACAACACATACATCTTTGGACAATATTATCAACAGGATGTTTTAGAGATTTCACCATAACACCAGGTCAACTCTTTGTCATATGACTGTCTGCTAAGAAGGCAGCTTATTGTCCAGCTTAATTTCTTTCCTTCAGGGAAACATTAGCTCCCTTGTATGGATTTTGTGAAAATAAAATGTTTGGATAACCTTATGAGCACTGTTACGGATGTATCATCATTACTGGCCATTTTCTCTTTTTCTTTCAGAATATTAGACAATTAGTCATTTGAACTTGTACAGCATTTTTTGAAGGTGTAGCAGAAGGAATACAGCTTCACGAGCATACAGTTCAGCAAAAAAGAAGTCCCACCACCAACCCAATGTTTTTCTTTCTAGATGTTGCACTCCAGTTTATCTTTGCTGTAATATTTTCAGAATACTTTTTAATCTTTCAACATTTTTTTTTAATTGCCCTTTCACTAAAAAGTATCAGTGAGGTGTTTGCTCATTTTGGTACACTTGTGTTACAGATTTTATGTCACCTCTGCTGAAGTCTTTAACCTACAGTGATGTTTCCTCTCACTTGAAACTACCTACATCTTCAATATGTCTTTTCCTGAAAAATCCAAAACACTTGAGGAAGTTTACCATGTCACTGCCTATCAAACGGTAATTTCCTGCCTCTGTTCTCAAGAGAATTCAAATTCTGCCAGAAAACTCAGAATTTAGAATCCTCCTCCTATTCTCCTTGCTTCTTCTGTTCTGACTCTACATCTCCTTGCTACAATGCAATAACAACCTCTCTTGTCAGTTCCTGTCATCTCTTACAGTCTTATATAGCTTAAAGGATGCACCCTAAGGAAGGTTTTGTGTCTGTAGTGCAAAAGATCTGTTCAAAAAGTCACAGTTTCACTGTTCTCCAGGTCCCATCTGCAAGTTCAGGAAATCCCTTTGTGTTAATCTTTGGGATTCCTGTGCTTTAGAGCTAAGTTGATAGTGGAAAAAAATGTGATCTTAATTTGTAACACTCTGTGTGTGTGTGTATGTGTACATTGTCCTATACACACACAGAGATACAAAAGAAACCTAGAAGAGAGCTCCCAATTTCAGTTTCCAGGTGTAAAAAAGTAAAGTAAAAACCTCTAGATGAAGTACACATTTGTCTTCCTCAGAATTTCAATTTATCTAGGCTTAAATGTTTCACATTATAAAAACTCAGCAATATACAATAGTGCTAAAGCGATTTACATAGGAGATGCTCTATGTGTTGAATGCATGCATTGGTGCTGATAAAGTGATACACTGGAGTTGCTAATGAAAACCTAATTCACCCTTAAATAAACAGATTATGGTTATGATGTGTGACATAAGGAGCAGTGATGAAGAAAATTGAGCAGTCTTCTAGCTCCAGAAACTATCAAAAATTCTTATTTTCAAGTGGAAAGAGTAATCCTGGCTCCATGTGTTTCACAGTTGCATACTAAATTAGTCCTCTACCAATAAATCAAGACAGGGAGGAGCTTCAAAATGGAAAGTGTACATATGCATCAACTAAATGACAATATTTTACAGGTTTATTTACTAAGCAATTAATAATAGGATACAATAGGATGTCTGCACCAGTCTGACCAGTGGCTGTATTCTCCCCAGTGTTCTCATCTGTGACTCTAGTGACTTAAACTAAATCCTCTGCAGGAGGCTTACTTTTCAAGTACCTGGCATCAGTTGGGAATACTGAACAAAAACCAATTTAACTACGACAATTTTTTAAGCCAGTGGGGAAAAGAATCATCACAAAAAAATAAACCCAGCTAACAACGTGTAAAATCAGGGTTTCCAGCTAGTGATGCGTAAGAAATGAGGAAAAGACAAAATACGAATCAAAATATCAAACACTGGGTCAAGTAAATACCCACATTTGAATTATAAGCATCCAGTTACAGAGCGTGAGGGCCTTATTCTGGCGAACACTGGACCCACCTATAAAGTCTCTCGGTTATGAACAAAAGGAATCTGGGAGTGGCTCTTTTTGACTGGTCATCTCCAAACCGGAAAGAATTACAGGGGTAGCTGGCTTCTCTATAACGAGTGCTTGATCAAAAATAATGTATTAATTCCCAAGTAATAACTTCAGGACAGGATTCCCTGATTTTGGATCTGTTTCCACAGCTGGAGGATATGACAGTGAAAATCAACCTCTAGTCTGAAATCATGCCTGTACTGATTAAACTAATCCTCGATGTGGTTTCCATTATGACTTAGATTTTCAAACTCAAACCACAGTGCAGAATCCCCACATAAAGAAATGCAAAGCAAGACAGGATCCTTGGACAACATCCTTGCCCATAGGGAGAGCCTTATTTTACCTAAGGTTCTTTACCCAAAGAAAGCCTCTTCCTCCCAAACTCCAGGTATGTCTTATTTAAGGCCCTTTCCGTAGAATTCCTAATGGTTTTTTTGGAAGTACAGTACTAACAAGTGATAGTGGAAAGAGGGAATGGCACAAAGAGATTAAAGGCCTTTATAGTAGCCTTAGAAGAAAATTGTCCAGATTAATCACCTTAAACAGCCTATTGCCATTCTGAAGAGGTTACCTACCATCATGCCTGTTTTTAATTAAAATTCATTAACGAGCTACAATCCATTCACCCATTTAGACTTTTGTGTCAAGTATTTTCATTAAAGTACCTGTTGCTATAAAATATAAGATTCAGCAGAAAAGACATTTCACACTGAAAGATGTATCTTGAGTTATTAAAGAAGGGGACTGATCCCTCCTGGGACAAAAGGCTGTCTAACTGCTCAGTCACGCACAGGAAATGGCATCTGGTCTTGCAAAAATCTTATTCTGTAAGGATAGGAACCGACACTAATTAAGAGGGATGGTAAGACTGTCTTGTGAATAGGAAAGAAATGTAAAAGTTTCATAAAGAAAAATTAAACTTACCTGAATGGATTTCAAGAATGAGATTTCATTGTGAGTTGTTGGTTGTGGTATTTTTTTAAAGTAAGAGCTGGCATGCTTCGGAGAAGTTCTGTATTGGATATAATTGGAGATCTAAGCTTTGCAGAAAGAAAAAATTCTTGATTAAATGGGTGTCAGAAAAGTCTTTAGGAAGTTATGTGGACAAAGGAGTGAGAATTTTCATCCCATCACCTCTGACTTTTATAAGTAGTTGTAGCAAGTCTGTCTATTTAGCTGTTGTGAGCTTAATACTTTTAAGATGCATTTTACCTTGAATTAGCTTAAATATGACTTCAAGGTAACTGAATTACACAAAACATTTCTCTCCAGAGGGTGTGACAAGTTAATGTCAGAGCACTAGAAACATCTTAATTTTTTTTAATTTTTTTTTTTTTAAATCCCAAGCATAATTTGCAAAGTGTCTAAAGACAAGCAGAATGCATACCTCAGGCACTGGAGATGGGCAGCTGGCATCCCTGCCTGCAGGAAAGCAAGAAATATTTTACACATCTATTGGTAATTGGGAAAGCTTTCTCTATTCCAGAAATATACTGGGAAAAGCACCATAAAAATCCAGCGGTCCCTCAGAGGTATTGGGAGGATCCAATCCTGAAGGATTAAAGCCACTAACGAGGACTGGGGGCATAGCCTACCTGCTGCACAGGCATGCCCTCCATCCCTCCTTTCATATACCAAGACAGTAATTTAAAGTTACAGATCTCCCACCTAGCTTTTAGATGACACTCTGAAAGATCATGAGACTCTCCCAAGTCCTGTATTATAACCTGTCAGCCCTGCCAAACATATGATAGGCTAACTTAGCTCAGAAATGTACCTCAGATGAAGGATTTGAGCCCTTAGTCTTATTCTTAACTAATGATGGTGGTCCACTTCATGTAAATGATTATTCTTTGAAATGAGACAGAGGTAGAAGACAAATTAAAATCTTTTTGTGTTTAAGCCAAGCAGAACTGATCCAACAGTGGAGTAGCCAGACAGTTAATGCACTAATCCTGACTAAGGAAAATTCTGCATCGTGTTACTACTGTCTGCTTCCAAGTTTGTGGTTTATAGACATTTTCAGATCATCTTACTTTCACCACAGAATAAGTAGAGTTCTGAAATATAAAACATTTTCTGAAGTTCGAAAAAATCTTTCCCTACTTGGAATTAAAGTCCAAAGCAAAAGCAGCTAATATATTTGTAAGTGTTTCTCAGACAAAAATCAAAGCAGTGCTCTAACTAACTACTCATACCTTAAAAAAAAAAAAAAAAAAAAAGACAGACAAACACGTAAACACGTCTGCATTACAAACAACACTAATCTTTTTCACATATACATTGATGAAAGGGTAACAAGAAATAGTTCTGTTTTCCTGGTTAATGGATTATGTAAAAGTCACTGTTTTAAGAGTATATTTGAAAAGGAATGGGGGAAGGTAACTATTAATGATACGACTATTTAATAGATGACTATTTAACTTTACACATCAAATAAAGTTATTTGCCCTGGAGTATTCTGGTGAGGGGAAAGGTGTTGCCTCTAACTCCACCTACTTCTAGTAGCTCCAGCATGCTATTGTTCAGACCTCTGTCAGCAAGGAAAATGTTGAAAGACAATTTACTGCTGTACTAATCACATTAAATAACTTAATGTGAAAGCAAACAGATCTTGTCACGTGTTCCAATAATTAGTTAATGGAACATCAAAGAGAATGAAAAAGACATAGCTGCAGCACCCTGAAGAGCAGATTAACTTGCTAATTATGACTCAGACAACTTCTTCCCTTCCATTCCATTGTTTGGAGGTGGAAATTCTAAGGGCTATATTAAAAAAAATCAAACAAACAAACAACGTAACAGAAACAGAGCTAAGTTCTAAACTGTTCATCACTTGTCCAATGGCTGCCCAATCCTGGAAGTACCTACACACTCGTCAGGTACCTCCTGAGCTGAATTTGAAAGCTCCCAAAATACCTGGATTTGCACACACTCTAAACTGCTGTAGTCTTTGGAAAGAGGCCCTTGGCTCCCGTCAGGCAGAGA
Source organism: Falco naumanni (assembly GCF_017639655.2). NCBI lineage: Eukaryota > Metazoa > Chordata > Aves > Falconiformes > Falconidae > Falco > Falco naumanni. The sequence goes on from NC_054054.1 coordinate 56,579,630, forward strand.
CACCAGCATCCCTGCTTCTGAGCTCTCTGTGCCTTGTCATATTTGGGGATAATGAGGTTAGCTCTGTAATAAACACAGGTCTATACATTGCCTTTAAAACTGTGTCAGGCTGCCACAGGGCAAGGATCTTGCTGGTGGCCAGGAGCTTTGGCAGTGTCAGCACAAGCCCTTGTAGCCTAGACCCATCCCACTGCCTCCATCAGAGAACTTATGGCTGGGGGCAGGGAGGCAGCTTAGTGACAGTACACACACAAGAGGCAGGACATCTTGGTTCAGCATCCTCCTAGTCCAAGAGAGTTTAAATCCAATAAAACATCTTGCAGTTGGACTAGATGATTGTTGCAGGCCCCTTCCAACTGAACTATTCTGTCCTGTCCTGTCCTGTCCTATCCTATCCTATTCCATTCCATTCTATTCTATTCTACTCTAATTCTACTCTACTCTACTCTAATTCTACTCTACTCTACTCTAATTCTACTCTACTCTAATTTTACTCTACTCTACTCTATTTTTCCTGTTCTCTTCTATTCTAGAATATCAAAACTGTAATGGTCAGATTTTTCTAGGCTAGTGGCAGAGACCCCTCATCCTTCTGTGGAAATCATGGTACTATATAACAAAGAGCATGCGATTCACAGGGCCAGTGCCCTCTCTACACTGTGAGCTGGGTGGTTCAGCCTCCAGACAACGTGGCCTGGCACACCACTTTTCTTCTCTCTTCACCCCCTCCTCAGCCATTCACTCAGCACACAAAGTATCTAGCAATTAACATTTTCTGTCCTCAGCACAGCTGTTACCACAATCAAGGGCTTATCTGCACAGTGGACTGTATCCTGTGCCATGACATAAAGTTACTGTCTTCTCGTTGCTCTGAACTAAGTGGATGCTCCTGGTATTTTTGGTGTGTTTGCATCATACTCAGCCAACACCCCACAGTTTCTTGAGCCAGAGAAAGCACTGTGTGAAAGAAAAGATGACTGCAGAGATGACGAGTTTGCTACTTGTAAAGATTCTCACTGAAATCTAGCTAGGATAGACAATATCACTCTGCACAGTGTATGCATGCCCTCAGTGTGCCCAGGAAGCACCCATGGAAAGTATCAAGCTGAGAATTTTTTTTCTGCTGTGAGGTGCTGGAGTAGCTAGGCAAACTGCCAAAGAAAACTCAGTTCCATGGAGAATAATTCCTTGCATGCCAGCTCTTAACAATTGTAAAATACAGAGCGTTCCAACACTGAACTCATTCCAACTGGCTAACTGCTCTATATACATAGTCATTAATGGGGTTTAACCTAATTCTGGCTCTGCAAAATTGCTTTGTGGAAAACAAAGATAAAAGCTAACCAAGAAAAAGACAGAAATATCTCTGCACAGAAACAAGAAGTGAAGCAAATAATTTATACAGCTGTAATAATTTTAATCTGAGAGACCCCTCATAAATTCCTAATCAATCTACCGTTAGGAAGGAAGAGAACTTTAGTATTGAAGTTGTAATGCATTTTAATCAGTGGAGTGGTTCCCTCAGTAGATTTAGAATTTGATTTCCTCATATATTGCGACTTTCACTAATATATGATAGTCTTACGAAGATACACTGGAGTTCCTGCTGCTTCAGTTCCATTTAGACTTGATTATTTCTTTTGGACAACTTTGGGTAGCATCTTGGAGATCAATCATTTAGCAAATAATTTAGCGCAGCAACATATTCCTTGAAAAAATTAAATTCCTGGTGGCACTGAGTCGCTCCTGACATGCTGGACTTGCAGAGAGACATTCACACATATGTTACTTCAGAAGATTGATCATAATGAAAGTTTGCCTGTGCAAGGACAGAGTGTTTGGACCTAAATCTTAAGAAAGGTTTGGTTAATTGGGCTACCTGAAACATTGTGTCATAAATAAGCTGAGAACACAATTCATTCTGACATTTCCAGTAAAGTAGAGTATTAAAGTACTTTCTTAAAGTTCCAACATATGATCTCAACTGAAATTAAGAGTAGAAACTCACATAGATCAATACTTTAAAAGCTAAGATTTGTCCATAAGTTTTGATTGAGTTTTGTGGGAAAAATGAGCGCAAGTCAATAGACAGGAAAAGCATCGACAGTAATCTTTTTTCCTTTTTTATCCTTACTTGAACTTAATTTCCCCATTAAACTCATCCTGGTTTGGATCTCAGTTTCATGGTTGAACATCACTTGAGGCAAGTCATACGTAATTTATTGAAAGCAGGGATTGAAAGATAAGAAGTAACAGCAAGCTAGACTTCTATTTGTAAATATTCTTTTTTTGTTTTCCCAGAAGTTACCAACATTCTACTAATTCTGTTCACGCTGAAGTCAACAGCACTTTGGAACTAACTACAGCACTAGCAGAATTAGTGAAAGTGCTGAATGTGGTTCAGAAGCCTACACTACCATTTCAATGAAAGCATGAACATTGAGTGAATTCTTTGCCCTTTTTTTCCCCCCTAAAAATTTCAAACTTGCCATCCAGCACACATAATTAATCTGAAACAAATTAATTAGGCAACAGAAAATACTTTCAGGGTATTTAATGATCTGAATCAAAGACATTTAAAGGATGACTTACAGCTTTAGGATTGCTTAGAGCTCTGGCATACCCAAGTTCATCAAAGTTGTTTGGCATATTAGAACAATGCATCTTTAACTATGGAGACTCCTCTGGGAGATATTCCATGATTGTAGAACAAACTCCCATATGAAATAAAAATGCACCACAACTTTTTCATCTTATGTTCAAAGATAGTTTTGACCTTGCCTCCAATAATATAGAGACATGACACAGAAAAACAGATATTTCAGACTAACAATAGAAAAAAACCAAACAACAGTGCACTAACCACACTAACTAACCACACTGTTTCCTTTCTTCTAAAGAAGATGCAGGAGATAAAGAAGAAATGCAATGAGATGTGTTTGTCATGGAGATAAATACACCACTGGAAAATTTTCAGATTCTTGAAGTGATGTAAATAACAGGTTCCCAGTCTTCTGGGAAAAGCAAATGAGTTCCAGAAAATTGCTTTGACAATTATTTTAGGTATTGCAGTGAATCATGGTCTAATTTCCATAGGACCTATGGTAACAATGTCCATGATTCTCGTAATAATGTTATTGAGCCTGTTAAAAAAAAAATAATAAAAAATGGACCTGGTTCTGCACTGATGCTAGAAGTCTGAGTGGAAACTACCAGACAGGAGTCTCTCTTGCACAACTAAAATCAATTAACAAAATATACTGTTACTGGGTGTCATGTTCTTGTGCAGAGCAATTTCCCATGCAGAAAAAAAAAAAAAAAAAAAAAAAAGTATCACAAACATCAAACCACTTTCTGTGTCAAGCAAAAGGTAAATAGCACCAGCAAACGATGAGCCACAATACAGCTATTAATCAACAAGAAAGTATGAATGGTAATACTGATTTGTGAAGAAGTCTCTTCCCTTCTCCTCCTTGTTAGCAGAAGAGTTAGTTTAGGAACTTGCCATCCTCCAAGAGAAACCACTAGTGTGCTTAGTTGGAAGCTTTTTATTAGTACAAAACGTTACAAAATATTCTTTCCAATTAAGTTAGAGGAACTACTAATGAAGATAAGAAAATAGGAAATCTCAACAAAAAAGAGGTGTATATGGATAAAATTACCTGACAATTTATTACAGTGCTTAGATCCTCAAGACTGCTTGGTGTGGGCCTGCCTACCTGCACAAAAGATAGCTGAACATGATAATCATCCACTTCTCCATATGTGGTTGTACCTATTCCAGACTGTAGCCTGTACACAAACGTTCATCATCTCCTTCCTGAGGGACTACACTTGCTCCCACTTCTCAGTGCGATGCTTTCTTCCTCTTGAAATCATTCCTCTTAGTATGAACAGCAAAATATTACTTGGAGCAGAGATTCTGCCTGACTTTCTCTCATCTGACTGCCTGGCCCTAACCAATAAAAAATGCCATTGACTTATTCATCTTTAGTAATTCCCCTGAAGAGTATTTGTACATGGCAAGTTAATATACTTTATCTGAAATATCGTTCTGTGTAGTTGAAATTAATGAGAACTGCACACTCCTTGGAAATCAACAGCCCTAGAAATGCCATGGTCTCTACATACTTTTTATTCGAGTAAAATTGTTTGTTGAATCTGATGTCTTTAATGGGAAAGTGGTAATTTTGGTGAGAATTTTACCAGAAACTAGCTCTCTTTAATGTATCCTAAGCCTGTTCTCATATAACTCAGGAGGCTGTTGCACAGCCCAGAAAAACCAGAGCTTGTGTGTTAAAGGTAACTCGGTCTTTATTTGGTGTAGGACAGAGGATTAGAATTTTTTTCCCTTAACATTTGTAAATACCTATTTTTAGCTGTGTATTTTGAAACTGCACTTACACTATCAGTGGAGGAAACAATTAAAAATTGATTAAGAAATTAATTCCCTATGATTGCTACTGTCTTAAGACATAAAGTATTAAAATATTTCCAACACGTTATTTAAAATACAGATGAAAGAATAATAATACTCTGTCTAGTTGATTATTTTTAAAACAGTAACATAGTAATCATATTAAGAAAAGGTGTGTTAAAAATAAATGGCCTGAAATTTGGCAAACTGTCATTGGTTGCAAACAAGGAAGATGGGCTGTTCTATATACAAATCAGTATCAAAGGAGGATGACTTTGCTTCTAGCTAATTGTCCAACTAATGATCTGTTTAAGACAGCAAGGTACATTGTATGTAAGTTATCATTTGCTCTTGAAAACTGAATATTTTGTTACGCAATCACTTTTTCTCAGTCATCAGAAAACTTTCAAAATTATGGAATATATTTAATTTCAGCTAGCAGAGAATGGACAACCTGCCTGGCTAGCACTGTGTAATTGAAGGATATTAGAATGTTATACAGTTACTAGAAATTACTTTGAACATCAAGTGAGTCTATGTAGAATCTTGTAAATTTTTTTAAAGGAAGGATGAGTATGAAGGATGGAGACTTTCTGTTTCTGAAAGCCAGTATTTTTTAATACAGTAATCTTAAAATTAGGACAATATGATCTTGTTCAGTATGAAATTTAGGACATTAAAATGGCAAATTACCGCTCAGAAATTAAAAGACATTCTCTGGTCATAAATATATTGCCTTAAAACAAATTGTGACAAACTGGAAAAAAATTAAAATATATTTCTTTCATTGGTATGTAATAGCTCTCAGATACCTGACTTAATCTCTTGAGTTAATAAAATAAAATTACTTTTATCAAATTCAGCCACAACCTTTGACAAAAAAATCAACTTTTAAAGATATTTTCAATATTGAATCTAGACCAAGGGCTGAATATGACTTGTTCTTAAGTTTTACACACTGAGTTCTATTAAAATGTTGGTGCATACTTGAAGAACTTTATATTAGTGGCATAATACTGATTTTAACATGGTTTTCTTAAATTACTTAAAACATCTGGAATATATTATGTCCAATACTACCTCAAATGCAGTATCAGAATATTTTGTTTAAACAGTGGTAGACAGTTTTTTAAATATTGATTCTGCTAAAGCCAAGCTTCAGATGAAGATTGTTTTCTTTTATATTGTATGTGTGTTTACTTTTTTAAAAATGAGGATATTACAACTAATCATAAATATTGCATTTCATAACTGAATTCAGCATTTAAAGGCAAATCTATACTTCATAGAAAACTAAATTATATGCTAAGCACTTATCTAAACGTGATTCAGAGAGAACACATCGCAAATTCTTTTCTTGCTGCTTTCCCTTTATCCAGCAGCCAAAAAAAAAAAAAAAAAAAAGCCATTTATTTCTCAAAGAAATACCACTGGCCTTAAATTTCAGAGTTGAAAATGGGAAAATGGCATTGGTGTCAGAATGGAAGACTTTTGGGAATGAACAGATAAATTTTTAGATATCAAAGTAAAACCTGTGGAGGTAAAAGGTACGAAAAGGCAAATCTAGCATTTGGTGGCAGGTGCCTGAGGTTTCACGATTGTAACTTTGTGTGAACATACAAAAATTAAATCTAAGTTCTGTATTAAGCACCTAATATCTGTGGATGTAACTACTGCAATAAGCATAACTACAGGCTCCTGCCTGGCAAGAAGAATCTTTGTTTGTTTCAGAAAAGGACCCTTACCTTACAGATTAAAAAAAAAAATAGAAAAGAAAAAAGAAACCCTTTTTTTCCACTACAGAACTCTGAATGATATGTTCATTAATTCAATTAAAGTTAAATAGGTTCATGGTATCCTGGGGTAAGGTCACAAAGAATTCACATGAAATTAAATGTCTTAGCAATCGTATCACATCAAACACACTAAGGAAAATAATCCAAAAACATTATGACTCCAAAGGAACTGCAGATTCTCTCAGGATTCAGAAATTCAGAGGAAGATCCTCTAACCAGTTTAACAGGAAAACAGAAGTCTGAATGAACAGTATGAGCCTAATTCTAATGTTAGTTGCCTAAATCTTCCTCTAATTTAATTCCATGAAAAGCAATTCTTGCTTGCCTCAGTCTGAACAAGATCAGAATCAAATTCTCCAAGTTCAGGAAGCCCCTGATTGCATCAAGTAAATGAAAGTTTGGAGGGAAATAGGGATAAGAATGTACAGACACAGAAAACACTTTCCTGTGTTATTGCATTTGCTGATCCAGAGCTTACCAAACGCCATGCTCCCTCCATCTTTTCCCACTCTGCCTTTCCCAAGCTGGAAGAAGAAAAGAATTAGATGAATAAAAGAGTGGCGAAGAAAGAAGGAGATAGAAGGAAGGAGGCGTGTTTGAAACCAGCTTCTTCAGTAGTCTGCAGATAGCAAAAACTGTGCCTTTCCTTTGCTGGAACCTTCCTAGATCACTATAATAAACTAACTAATCTCACATCAGTAAGCAAAAGCTTCTAACCGACTTGGAGCTTGGTAATAATAAGTTGCTGATTGCACTTGTCACAGATTTTCCCCATCTGAAGGGTTCTTCCATCTCCTCAATTGCACCTGAGAGTATTATTATCTATTAGTAGGGATTGATGGGAATTTGGCATTACTCATTGCAGGGTCTTTCTTTTCCTAGATGAGAAACTCAAGAAGAACTCCTTGTGAGGAACGGTAAATGTGTGGAGACAGGGAGCAAAACCTGCTGCAGATCCTGGTGGAGGAAGCATTTATGTCTAGCCTACTGGGGAGTGAAAGGAAACAAAAAAAGAATAGTGGGAGACACTGGAAGAAGGAAGGTGATGAGAGAGCTGTGGAAAGAGAAAATTAAGTCAGGATAAATTAGTTCAGTGAGAAAGAGAAGCAGCCTTTGAAGCTCATGAAGAGGACAGCCTGGGTACAGAGGGAAGGCAAAGCACAGGGCCTGCCTCCTTTAATCTGGTTTTACCAGAAAGCAAGCGTGATTAGTACTAGTTTACTAATGGAAAGTAGGGACTCTTATCTTTAGATCTTTAGGTATAAAATAAATCGGTCTAGCAGGATGGAAGAGCACTTGTATTTGACAGGGGTGGGATGGCTCTTACCAAGCTAGTGGCATCATTACCTTAGCACCTACGAGAGCTTTTGCTGCCAGGATCAACCAAGAGGTGAAAGAGAGAGAGGAAGAAAGGCATGGCTCAGACCGTTACGTCAGTGGTGGGAGAGGAAAGCCTGAGAAGTCCTGAAAGCACAAAATCTTCAAAACAATTCTTTTTCCTGCTGTGAACACTTCATGTTCTTTAAAAACTAAGCTTATCGTTCAGTGTACCAACTAAAATGTTAGTGCTACACAGCACTGTGGAAGCACATCAGGTGATTAGGAAAGGTGTACCTGACAGCTGTCGAGAAATATTCCTTAAAAGAAAAGCAAACCCCAAAGGTATTCTACAGGGATAAATACCGTGTTTGAAGTACATTCAGCACTTCACTGAATTAACTGAATGACTATTATATATAAACTGTGCAGGTAAAACAAAAGGTGGTAGCACTGTAAGTAGTGGTAGGGACAGTACAAAAGACAGGGCTATATTTCTATTGTGATAAACAGTGGTCAATCACACCAAATGCAGGTTTTTTTCAACCACAGACAAAACTACACATATGCAATATGAGGGCCTGAATATGTACTGAAGAAAATGTCAAAAGCACATTTTAAAAACATTTTTAGATGCTTTTGAAAGAAAAAAAATATGACTGGGATTACAGAGTAACAACAGGGAAGTGATTTTCACTTCTCCTTATGGCATGATAAGACCAACATAAGCATAATGAGTAGCAATGGGGTTTCATGCTACACAAAAACATTACTGAGAAATCACAAAGGGTACAGAAAAGTATTCAAAGGCTAGAGAAAATGCCTTCCTGTGGGAGATATAAAGAATTCAATCACTACAGTTTATGCAAAAGAAAGTTAATGACAGTGGCTTCACACTGTCCTAGAGAAAAAAAAAAATAATCTGTTATTAAGGCACTTAATAGTTGTAAGAGAAAAGAAAGGCAAAACCCAATGTCTGGAAGCTAAAACCAGACAAATTCAATATGAAAATGCACACAGTTTTAATGCTGATTAATGAGTGGCGAAACAATTATCAGAGGAAATGATAGATTTTCTTTCTCTCTTGATTTCTCTCCATTAAGACTGGCTCTCTAGAAGTTAAACTGTAGCCAAACTAGTTAATGGGCATAGGAAAGGGATAGCTGGGGATCAGCTGCATAACTGCTTACTGATCCTTCTAGAATGAGGCATTCTAAATCCCTGAATGCACCTCAAATTTGGAAGATTAGCAGAGCACTCTTAAAGGGCATTCACTAGCCCTTGCTTCACTGGTCTTTGGGGGAAGGTGATGGGAGGGGGGATTAATTTGTCCCAACAATGGGTAAGGAACTTCTGTTGGTGAACTTTGCTGATCATTTGTATTTCAAATGGCAGCAAGTTGTAATGTTATTGTGCTTTACAAGAAGATAAGATCCACTTTGAAAATAATGACAGTTTGGAGAAAGTTATTCTACTTAGGCAGGTGACCACTGCCTTAGATTGCAGAGGTCACCACATGAAGTGGAGAGAGAAGCCCATTTCTTATTGGCCTGTACCTGACATCACTGCAACAGAAGCAAAAGTTGTTCCTACGTATCTTCCTTCTAGAGTTAGCCCAGACTGGAATGTCCTTTTGGTTATACGAAGGTATACACATGAATTATAGAAAGTATGTATTATTTTGAGAAATGTGTCCATTAAACATGACCCATCTCCATTGTTGTTGTCCCTTGGGAAAACTAGCGCACAGGCAGCTAGAGGATAATTAAGGACAATAGTTCCTTTATTTATGAATGCCTTTGGGTTTTTTCCTTAGAAAAGCAGCTTTAATATGCTGTTAACTGTTTGTTAAGAAGTGTCCCTCAGTGTCAACTGTCCACAAGATACTTGTTCTTGCAGCCTCTTATCCCATAGCTGTAGCTTTTTCATACAGAATGTAGATAACAAGTTTTGTCTCTTTTGTTCTATATATGGATTACTAAAGTGATAATTGTCATCCAGCTTGGGCTTACTTGGGATATACGACATTCTGGGCCTGTTTCTCAGCATAAGCTTATTTTGAGAAGAAGAGAGATGTGAATGGTGGTTTTGCCACCATTTTCCTTCGTATTATATGTAAATGTAGCTGCAGCTATTTATGCTGTCATAAAGAGCAGAATACATAAAGGTTTCAAAAAAAGGTTTACTAATTGTGCTACTGATTCTGCACTATAGAATTGTATGGATGGACATATTTAAAGGAGGAAAAAAGAAACTTTCATTGCAGAATTAGTTATAGAAGGCATCTGCTCTTGTAATGGACTTAACTGGTTTGAAATGTTGATTTTTAACAATGTACTTAACCCAAAATGGTAAAAATAAAGCATTTCAACAGCTGCTGCATATTTTATAGCTGATTTAATTGACTATGCCATTTGAGACATGAATGACATTTTAGCTGACAAAGTTCACGATAAATTCAGCTGCTGGCAGTGTAATTATCCCTAGTCATTTATTTATCTGTCTGTTTCCAAGTAGCAAGGTTTCTGGTTTTGTAGATGTGATAGTTAACTGTGTCTCTTTCTTACAGGATGACACCTGTGTTTCATTTCATCTGTTTATTTGTCTTATTTCAGTCAAAATAATGATTGAACTGGCTATAGTAGAAGAGTATATTCTTCCCGGAATAAGAGTTACAGTACTGACAAGTGGAAACTGGAACAACTACCTTTTACAAATAATTCAGTGATATCCAAGAAGTAAAGGAGAAAGTTGAGTATTATCTGTCAGAGTTTCTCAACAAAATAAAGTATGAAATCTCTGGCATAATCAGTGAAAAACAGGTCAATTGATTTCATCAGGTGGTTTTAAATATGAATTTGCATTTTTGGATGAAAATAAAGCATAAGCTTGTAAATGCTTGTCTGCATGGAATAGTTAGTGCAGCACAATTACACCATAGTGATTTCTTCACTCTAACTCCAAGACTGAAAAACCTTGTTCTGTGCTGAGGAATCCTGTGCCGAGTCCCCCTCTAGATAGTTACCTCCTTTTTGTAAGTGTGAAGAGGCCTCAGGAAATTAACCTTACTAGGCTAAAGCCAACCTTTGTGAGTTTAATCTGCAAGTGTTTGTGTGCTCTGATGTAGTAGCTTCCCAGGAAGAAAGTGGTGTCATAAATTATTTCCCTCATTTGTTGTGGATTAACTGGTCTGTAAAGATAAACTGTAGAGTCACCGGGGTATCTCTGAAATTTAAACTCACATTTTTAGCTTCACAGAACAACTACTTTCTTGTCACACTCAGACATAACAGTCAAAGTCTTGACCTTGATCTGGGTCTAAGAAGCAGGAGTTACTCAAAATCAATCTTTAGAAATACTCAAAGGCAGAAAATCTGATTTTTGGAGCAGTTTGCTTTCTAAGAAATCCCTGTAGGTTCCTGGCTGATTTCTAGTGCTAGTTACAGAGGCAGTAATTACAAAAAGACACAGAGTAGTTCATGGCACATATTTACAATGCTAGAAAATACTGCATTTTGTAAGGCATTTTTACTGGTCAACTAAATTTAATGTGAATTAAGACAGCAGAGATCCTGGGTTTAAATACATATTTTTCCTCTTCTGATGCATATGAGCAGAAGACTTTCTGAGAATAGGGAAAGCAGGCATCTAATTCACACCTGAAGCAGCTGATGTTGATTTCCAATACATCCTTCAACCAGAAAAAAATAAAGTAATGCTATTGTTTTCTAAATTTTTGGTTTGTGCTGTTCCCCTATATAGCTAAATAGCAGTACTGCCAGCTGAAGATGTGACCTTCAATTTTTTTTCTTTGAAAGTGTACAGAATGGTTGACAAATTCCATCAGAACTCTTTAAACAGTTTGTGCAATGAGTTTTGCTTCTTAGCCTAGAGATCTATGTATCTTACTTGAATTGTTACTTATATTTACAACTATTTATTAGCAAGAAATTATAGTGCAATCAGATGGGTTAGCAAAATTTATAACTTCCAACATTTAATTTTTAACACTGTTTTAACATTGATTTCCAGGCTAAGGAAATTGAATGTAATTCTAATACATTATATATAAGGCTTCTGTTCTAAACACAGAATATTCTTTGAGAAGGGCAGGGATACTTTGCATTGTACAGCTGATTCGTTATGTGATGGAATTGAGTGTACTAGCCTTATAAAAACTTTCCATGAAATCTGTAAAGGGATGAAGGAGAAAGAAAGCAGAAGAAAATAATCTGTCACACTCTTCATGGTTATTATGTGGCAGGTGGTTTGATTCTGTCAATCTTTTAGTTCCAAGTCTGACGTTTAGAAAACTTCACAAGCCTAGAGATATCCCTGCTGCCTTCTGAAATAGCATGTATAAGACAAAAGCAAATGCAATTCTCAAACCATTACCATAGCAACATTATTAATGTTGTGTTAGTTAGGATTGCAGCAATGTTTCTATTTAAAAGAACCACAACAGTGCTTCCTCCTCTTTAGTAGTTCATCTAAAATGAACTGCTACAGAAATATTTACTTCATTCCTGCCTCACAATGAGAGATTATCATCTCAAGTAATGTTCAATTATATAAAATCTTTGGTGACTGATGTATTGTATTAAAATATTAACATCATAAAATAATGGATTTAAATATTTCAGTTACAAGTGATCCACAAGCAATACTGAAAATGCCAATAAATCTTCTCATTTAGAGTGTAAAGCCAATTTACTTTCCACCCATTTCAGCATCTGCTACATAAGAATATCTTTAGGTACATATGCACACTGAATTTGCTAGGCAAAATTTTCAGTATTATTTGCTACAAATTACTTCAGCTCATAATTTAGAGACCTCAACATTTGCTGCCTTCACAGCAACAGGATTCACAGGACAGCTCCTCTAGTTATTGTTCACAGTTACTCAAAAGTAACGAATGTGATCCTATTTCTGTATACACTATATGTACCAATACACAACAGTTATATTTTCTTTTTATTCCAGATTATCAAAACTTTTTCCAGGAGATTGTTGCAGGAAAACAAGATTTATATGGCCTCTGAATTATCATCCTTTCAATATTACATCAACATTTTAATGGGTGAAAAATTAATTTACATTAGAATAATATGCTAAAGGGTAATTAGGCAGCTACTTGGGAGTAGAAATGCAGACAAAACTCACAGTGAACTACAAACACAATTCTCCTCGATGCTCTCATTTGCACAGTGCTTCGATAACTTTCCTTTGCATTTCCATATACCTGTAATCGAAACTGCTGGGGGAGAAGCAAGTTTCCATAAAGCTGCTGTGTCAGCCAGAATGATTGGCACATTGTGCACTCTGGTTTTCTCCTTGTTTGTACCTGGTTCATCCTGGAAGGCATTCTGGGCTGCAAGAGGCTGGGAAACAAGGCATTACTTGTAACCAGCCAAGAATCCTTGGAAAAAAAAAAAGAACAGTGAGTTTTTTGCATTCATCCAGTTTAAATTTTTGTTGTTGTTGTTGTTTCTTTTGCTACTGTGTGTCTTCAGGAAAGGACAAGCATTTTTTCAGACCTTACACAAAACAAATACAAAGTACTTTCTATTCCCAAAAGTAATAAATGCCCATTCTGAACCAATTTATTGTAGTCAGCCTGAAATTAATAGCTTCCTCTTAGTGCCAAAATCTTCATTTCTGAAATCAACACCACCTTCTCAAGAAGAGATCTTTTTGCTGTAGTGAGATATTGAACTGCATGCTTTCATTTGAAATGACATTACTTCTAATTCTAAATGTGTCCAAATTTTCAGAATTTTGAAAAAAAATCCAGAAGTGAATTTTTCACTCGTTGCTTTGAGATAACTAGATGTGAAACTGATAGAAAGGTGCTAATCCAGAATAATTGGGTTTCTGTAAGTGCAAGGTATCAGCTAGGATGAATTGTAGCAGGAAGAGTAAACCTCCTAATTAGATAGCAAGGGACTGTCTAATTGAAATTTGGAAAGTGAAAAATAAATCTTGCTTTATATCCCAGAATGCTATGAAGCTTTCAAAGGAAAGCCACCCCATTTCTTTCAGCGTTTTATCCAGGCTGCTATGTGACCTAGCAGGCCATCTCTGAGTCAGAGAGCATTCAGTACGCGCCGACCTTCTGAAAAGGAAATTTGTCTTTTAGACTCTCAGTGACTGCATGTGGAAGAGGTGGGAAAAAAGTACTAGGTTGTTACATGAAATGGAAGTTCTTTTTTTTCAACAATAATGAAAACACAACTTCCTTCACCAATGCTTTTTTCCAGTGATGTTCCTAAACTGATATATCACAGAAAGCAATGCTATATTTTGAGCCTTATACATTTGATTTAAACATGCTCCTCATTACTAATAAGTGACAAGAATTGTGTGACACTGCTTCAGTTCACACTCTTATAATTTAACTGAAGTACTAAATTATTAATAATTGCTCCTCAATTGTAATTAGGAGCTTATGAGAGCGTTGGATTAGCATTTCTAGTCTGATGGCCTATTTTCTCCTTCCTTTCAGAGGTGTAATTGTCTCTATAGGTAGGTAATGAAGCATATAGTATCTTGGCAACCTTATAGGGATACTGAGGCAATGTTCCTGGGGCTTATGGTATCCTAGTATTTTTTACAGTTTTCTCATCCAAAAAAAAAGCCTTGCAACAGGATTAACCTCTTTACATAGGAATGACTGTCCTGGGTCCAAAGATCCCTCTGCTTAACATGTGGTATTGGGTCTGGCTGAGCCCCACAGCAGCGCTCACAGTGTTGTTCTTGTATAGCTGGAAAGGTGCTGACAACACACCAGTGGTTTGGCTACTACGGAGCATGTTCACACAGCATCGGGGCTGCATTTCCAACCCCCCTTCACACACCTCTCTCACCAGTAGGCCCAGGGTGGGCAAGATCCTTGGAGGGGACATAGCCAGCACCACTGATCCAAAGTGCCCAAAGGGATATTCCATACTTATGACACCTGCTCAGATATAAAAGCTAAGAGAACAGAGAAGGAAAGGTGGGGGCATTTGTTATTTACTTTTGTCTTTCAGAGAAACCGCTACACGTACTGAAGCCCTGCTTCCTGGGAAGTGGCCAAACATCTTCTGCTGGTGGAAAGTAGACAATAACATCTTCTGTCTTCCTTCACTTCTGCATGCACAACTTTTGCTATTGCTTCATTAAACTGCCTTTATCTTGACCCACAAGGTTTTGTTTTTCCACCTTATTTTGTCCCCTCCTGTTCTGCTGAGGAGGGGATTGACAGAGCAGCTTGGTGGGCACCCAGTGTCCAGCCAAGGCCAACCCACCACACAATGTCTTATCCCCAGTGGTGGTCCGGAGCAGATGCTGAGGGAAGAATAGAAGAACAGAGCAAGCAGGCAGCAATGCTTTCCCTGAACACAGTCCCAGCCTCCAATATTTTACAGCTCAAGGACTTACTCTGTGAAAATGGATAAGTTTGTATTAATAGTCCTTGTGAATTCCACTGATTTGCCTAATGGCTTTTTGAACTTGTGTAAGCTTTTAAAAAATCACAGCATGTCATGCCATGGAGCTCCATAGCTCAGCTATCATGGGCAGATACACTTCCTTTAGTTTCTTTTGCACAAACGTATAGATAACTTTCATCTGGCCCCCTGCTTTTGTACTGGAAAAAAATAGTGAACTGCATCTTTCCCAAGATCTTTATGTTTTGATAGATTATTATCATGTTTGTTCCAATTTCTTTTCTAAGCAAGGAGTCCAATTTTTCCCACCTATTCCTTGTAGAAAATTACTCCATATCTTTGATCACCCCTGTTACATCTCTTTGAACTTTTTCTGGGTTTATCATAGTCTTTTTGAGAAGGGAGGAGTGTGGGAAAGGCAGATGTTCAGAACAATGTACATCATCCAGGATATATGAGTACCTCAGATTTGCACAGTAGGATAAAATATTTTAATTAAAAGCCCAAGATTTCACTTCAGAGTACTAGTAGCCAGCTTATAGCCTAGTAGGTTTTAAATTTCCAGCTAATTCCCTTGCCAGCAATGAAATCTAAATTCTGTTTGCTTACTCCACCAGTGCGCTATGGCAATCAAGTCCTCCCACATGCTTCTGGAAACATGTGTGGAGAGTATACAATTAATACTGCTTAGTGTCCTTACTAATACCTGCCTCAGGTCTGCGCTATGCACTGCTCAGTCAAGAAGAAGGGATAATTGTTCCAGATGTTCACAAGTCAAAGTTATCAGTGGTGTAACTGCACTGAAACTAACAGCGACCTGGTAAGTTGCGTTTGAAGTAAACGCTGGCTTCTCATAGGGAAAATAAAGCTTCTGCTCAGAAGTGAAAGGTTTTCAGATACTTTCAGCTTTATTTCATTTTGTAAAGTGTACATGGCCCCTGATTATCAGCAGCATTTTCTGCTTAATTTAACTTGTTTTTATCACACTATACTATTGGTTTAAAAATTCCAAGTTCTGAACTGGCATGCTCCTAACAATGAACTGTTTGCTTACATTTATTTTATGTAAAAAATAAAAACAAAAGAGTAATGATGATAAATTATGTTTTCTGGGAGGTGTTACATTTCTGCCTCAAATCTTAACTGGCCAAAAGCAGGAGCTTACACACTGAGTCACTGTCATTCCTAATGATATTCCATATCTACAAATTATGTCCCTCGGGTCAGCCAGCAGTCACACATGAGCTCAATAAGAGCTGCCAAGCTCAACAAAATAACCTTTCCTTTCTCTCCAGAATATGTTCAAAATCAAGCTGGATGAGACTGTAGCCCAAAACTACTTCTAGTTTTAAGCACGGAAATGGGGCAGAGCTGTTCCAGCATCCTATTGACCTGACTGCTTGCAGTTGTTCCCCACGGTGGCCAGTGATAGTCTCCACCACCTGTCCTGTTTCGATGAGGACAGCTCCAGGTGGTTTTGGGGTGTTTGGGGGTGAGGTGTGGGGTGTTGATCTGTTTTTTAATGTGAATGCAACAAAGTTCAGAATGGCTTTCAAAATTAAATTCTGCTGTTCCATTTTCATTATATCACAATGCTTTCTAGCTCGATTTCCCCAGTTGCAATGTAATAATAATTTCCCCTGACTGGAAGCCCGATAAACACATGCGAGGGTATGTGGGTCACTGCACAGCCATTTACTTGAAAACCCACTCATGGTAGCACTGAGCGGGGCAAGCGGCAACCCTTTTAACTGCCTTGATACCTTTCAGGAACCCAGTCTTTATGATGATTTATCCCTGTATTAAATATAATTAGTTAGGTTTGAATATTAATGTTATTTATAATAGTGTGTCACACTGAAGGAAGACATTTGAATAAAAATACCTCTTCTCTTAGTTTGAATTCTCATTTAAAAATACCATTGTAGAGAACCTTAAAGCTAAACAGTGGTACCTTCCCGCATAATTTATGTCTTTCAGCCAGAGATTTGTGTTGTGGACAGAAACAATTAAAAATCTATGGAAGAAAAGGTGTTTTAAGAAGAAATAATGTAACTCAGGGCAATAAGTTTCCATTAGGCTCAGTAAGTAAAAGAATCCTCTTTTCACCTTGCAGACTATTATAAGTCATTGTTACTCAAGCCTGAGGCAGAGTCTGCTGTATAATTGAAAAAGAGAAGTCACTGGCCCAAAGCATTTCCATGGGGAGAGCTGTTGTGTGTTTTTCATCCAAAATATTTTTTTCAAACAAAAGATAATTCTATTCAATAAATTTGAGTGGCAGAAGGAAAATTCTATTTTACATGACTTCTAATGCAATGTAGATCTTATGTTTTTGTTAACATTGAAAAAACAGATGTTATTACAGTTCTTGTCTAAAAATAATCTGATTTGTTCATTACCCAATGTATAAATACCACCAAAAGCTCAGCTAAACTAATGTGCAATTTACCAACTTTAGTTTGCACAAATAAAAGATTCAGACCTTTATTACTCAAATTTTGAAGTGAAATTGTAGATGACACAGGTCTGGATATTTCTCACCAGGATGCACAAATTAATTGGAATAATTTCATTCTTCAAAGCCTATGAAGAGTGCACTCGGCGCATAAGGAATTGTGACACCACCACCTGGGAACAGCCCTCTGTTCAAAATGGCACTCTTCTGACACCCCAAAGTTTTGTTTCAGGGTAGTTATTGACACTAACATTTTAGCTGACGGTATCTGTTAAGAGCATCACAATGCCACATATTTCTATGCGACATTGCTTTCCGGTGTGCTAATCCCTAGTCATGCCTTGGTGCTATTGGGTAGGAAGTCCTGAAATCCTAAAGGGTATTTCACCAACATTCTTCCTTCCCCGGGAAGCACTGTCCAGTTTTGCATAGGAGCCCCAACACTTAATCTAGTAATAACAATCTCAATGACAATCTCCATTCCACGTTTCTTCTACAGTTTTGCCTTACCAAATGTAAAACCACCTCTGAGTTCTGTTTCACACTGAATGCTCACAAAGAGCAATCGATTCTTGGGGCAAGATAATCACAACCCTGAGGTATTGGTTTTGGCTGGGACAGAATTAATTTTCATCGTAGTAGCTGGTATAGTGATATGTTTCAGATTTGTGATCAAAACAGTGTTGATATCCCAGTGATGGTTTAGGTGTTGCTGAGCAGGGCTTGCACAGCATCAAAGCTTTTCTGTTCCTTATGCTGCCCCACCATATGGGCAGGCTGGAGCGCGCAAGTCAGGAGGCACCACAGCCAGAACAACGGGATATCCCATACTGTATGACATTGTGCTCGGCAATAAAACCTAGGGAAAAGAAGGAGGAAGAAGGCAAGGTCAAGGTTATATTTGCAGACACAGCTTTTGCTGTATGTATTAAACTGCCTTTATCTCACCCCACAGTTTTTCTTGCTGTTACCCTTCTCATTCTCTTCTTCATTGCAGTTGGCAGGGGTGGGAGGGAGGGAGCAAGTGATTGTGTGGGACTGAGCTGCCCACTGGGGCTAATCCCCATCATTGACTGTGGAGAATGACCACCTCTTTTCCTCAAGAATATAAACCTCTCTGAACAGCCAGTTTTCCTTTCCAACTCTGACTTCATGTGGAGTTGCAGTCACCAATGTCTCAACTCAAAGTCTCAAGTCACTTTGAAACTGAGTTTCAAAGTCACCAATGAAGTCTTACATAGTCTACTTGGAAGAAGACCTTTCTGGCAATCATCTCCCTATTCACAAACAGGTGAAAGAAGGCAGCTTTTGCAGTATTTTCCCCCTGGTCCCTACAGCTCTCTTTGGAGCATAAGCCCCAAAGATTATCATTGCTATAAACTTTTGGAATTGTAGACAGGTAGTTAAATGTGACCTATCCTTAAAATCACGATAAGAGAAAAGAGACTGTAGGAGACAAAAGAGCTCAAGTGTTTTAAATTATCTCTATAGTTTTTAAATGACAGCAGAATACAGCATCTGCTTTTTCCTAAATGTGAACTTTAAAATGGAGACATTTTTGTTCAGTTCTTTCAGATAACACATTAAGCTCAAGTTTAGTTAAGATCTATCAGGACAAGAAAGTGAAAGACAGAAAGGTACCTTGGGTAGAAGAACAGTAGATCTACCACATCACCCCAGAATAAAGCGAACAGAGGATAAATGATAAACGCACCTCATTTGGTCCAGAAGAGCCATCATGGGAGAGGAGACTGGCTGGCTGAACATTTCAGAGATGTGCATGCTGAGTGTTTACACCTCCTACCTTTTCACCCTTTCAGATTCAGAGAAAGATGTAGAGAAATGGAATAATGATCATGAGTGGGACAAAGAAAATCAGTAGTGTTAATGCACTATAAAAGTGTTCATTAGCACCTTTAATATCCATTAAAGATTTACTAATGCCAGAGATTACACAATAAGATTATCATCTTTCTCAACTCATTCGATGGGCAACACATTAATAAATGAACATTCAGGTCTAATGATTTTCCCATCAAAGAGTAAAATTATGCAATATTTCATGAATTGTACAAAAATACAGATGCATTATGAGAAAAAGCCTATTAAGTGACCTTCCTAAAATGCTTTAGCTGCCCAAATGATTACTGCTTAACTTGCTGCAAGTTAAATTTGCTGGGTCATCCTTCAGCTGTCTAATAGAAGAGATAACACACTGCACCAGGGTTTAATCTGGCTAACATCATCTTTCTGTGGCATCTTTAAGCCTTGAGAAGAAATTATGAAGGTCAAAGTTTAAACAGTTATCTGTTAAAAGATTTTTTCCCTAAGAAAGCAAGCTAAAAAAAAAAAAACTAAATTGAAAAAAGTAAAGAATAAAATAATTAAAAGATTAAAATATTGATAATACAGATTTAAAATAAAAACCACCTTTGTACATTCTTTGAGAATTAGACAAAATATTCATCAGCGAAAGATAACCAGAAAATCTTCTGTTACAGTGTGAGATACACACCTTGTAGCTGAACCAGAGCTGGCAAGTCCTAATAGCTCTAATAGTGGCTTTATCCTGATTAATCTTGCTGTTTAGGCTGGAAACAATCTTACTCTTCCCTTCAGTGCTGCATGGATTGTCAGTGTCCTGGCAAAGTACCAGCTGTCAAGCCAGAGGGCAGTGAGGAAGGGACACTGGGGAAAGGGGGTATTTTTTGCATTGTGTATGACTGAGGCATGTTAAAGCTAAGGCTTGTTATTCCATGACATAAGCAAAAGTTTAAGCCTTATATTCTGCAAACTAGCAAAGCTGAAAACCTGCCTGAAAACTATTTGATTCTAATTAAATAGTGGATAGGATTAGGAATCTCTTTCTGTGGATCAGATATAGTAAATGAGGTTAAATTTGGATGTGCCAGTTACAAGAAGATAGTAAAATAGCCACACTTTTGCTGTTTTACCACAGGTTAGTTATTATTCAATGCTTGCTCTTTCTTTTACTAGAGTGTTGGACTTAGACATTATTAATTAGTCCTCTGTTATTAAAAGTATCAGATCCCATCTAGATTTCAATTATTCTTTCAGTAACTAACTTTCCCCCCCTAAATTAACCTCCTCAATCTTTTAATCTGTCATAACAACAAAAATGATCACTGAGATAGTCAGGAAAAGGTATGTTTCATAAAATTATTAAAATGACCCACATCAAGATCTTTTCAGATTTTTATGAAAGGTTCTTTATGATATACATTATGAGTTCATCTCTACATGTATTGAATGAATGAGAAGGAAACCAAAATAGAGCCTGAAGTCACTGACAGAAACTTTGGCAGTTATTCTGCAAGAGCAAAGTAGGCTGCCCTAAGAAAGGAAGTAATCTTTGCTCTTGAAAGAAGAAAAGTCATTAAGAACTAGCCTTCATTTTCCTTGGAGCCATTTCCAAGTGTTGTTAACCATCAAATACAATTATTTTATTTTTTTTTTTTAATACTGGGTAGCTGTACAATTATTGGAATAAAAGTAAGTTACTATTTTTTTAAGATCTTATTATATTATACATAGAGAGTGAACAGTGCAGTGGCTATCCCTGTACATCACATCCTGATGAATGAGCCAGATATTTAGCTGCCAGTGATTAATTTTCTGCTGCAGCATTCAGTATCAGTCAGGAGCAAACAAGGTTAGTATGTCAGACAGCACACTGGAGGAGACTGTATCACCTCTTCCTTATCTTTCAGTGGAACAGAAGTTTGATCATTCATTGCTAGCACTGATAACCACTCCCAGCTCTCCACATTTCCACCCACCTCTGCCCAACAATTATGGAGTCATCACAGGATCTTCACACAGAACGATGTAAGAAGCTGTTATGCCTGTTGTATGCTTCTGACAGACATATGTTGTACTGAAGTCTATTCACAGCTGAGGAAGTTTCAAAACAGACATTTTTGCATATCTAAGTAAAGGTATCTTATGAAAAAAATAATTTAAAAAAAAAGCAAAACAACCAAAGAACCTACGATAATAATGATTAAAAAACCCTAAAAAAAATTATGAGCTTTTGCAGAATGCTGAGTGCATAATTGTCATGACACTAATAATGGGGCTGCAGTAGATTGGAAAGATGGATAGGAACAATGCTGTGTATGTGCAGAAATTGCTTTTATCTGGTGAATGTGAGTGTGGGAAAAGAAACTCTGAAAGCAAAGAAATGCAAATCTTTTAAGATCTTTACCATTGGTAGCAAGGGAACACCTAAGACAGGTAAGGTCATGGGCAGAGATTGGGAGAAGGAGGTATCACTCCACAGATGTTCAGCAACAAGTTTTAATTATTTAGTTGTTCCCCCTGCTCCTTTTCAAATACAAAAGTCAAGTTCCATGTGCGGAGAAATCACAGAATGCACTAAGCCTGTTAAAAGAGGCCTAAAACTGAAGTGCAAATAGAAGGAAAAGAAAGCAACAGCTCCCACAGATTAGATGATGCATGAAGCAAGTACCGGGCACCCTGTGATAGTGATGCTTGTAACAGGGAGAGTGGAGCTGTCTGCACAGGCACCAGACAGGGCTTCTTTCTTCCATGTATATTTGTGATAGTACCATAACGATTTCTGACATGGAAATATGCTAGAAACACTTCAGTTCGATGCTATGTTTTAGCGCAATTCAACATGTAACAGTTTAGGATGTTTTAAGAAAAAACTATATTCTCAAAACAACAATGCCTTAGAGTGAACAGTTAGCTATGCACCATTTCAACATCAGGATCAGATTTCAGACATAGCTCTCTACATTGTTGTGGCCACTACAGAGCAATGGCAGTAACACATTTCCCACTGCTGGAAAAGTAGGACCATTAAATACTTTGTCTTCCCTGACAGTTTCTGGCAAAAGGGAGGAATTGTAAAAAGAGGAAATGTAAAAGGAGAAATCTAACCTTAATGAGATACCAAGACACTTTGCAGGAATCTATGAGTTGCTGGAAGAGACATGAATGAGTATGAGTGAGGAGGTTAGCGTGGGCAGGGGGAAGGCATCCAAAGCAGTCTTTCTCCAGCTACAGAAGTCTCAACAGATCTAGCATAAATGTGAAACACCACAGTGTGAGCTTCCTCATTTAATTTCTCCCTGACAGTGAACCAAATCATCAAAACATTTGCTTTATACTGATCTTCAACAGTATATGTTTAAAGTTTTGCATACATGGTCTTCATTGAGTACCAAAATGTTTATGGAGGAGAAAATTCATCTTAACATTATCGAATGTTTTAAAATTAAAGGGAAGCAAATGTGAATATAATTGCAGAATAGTATCTATTCTACACTAATTTATTTCTCAGGAACTTAAATAACCTAGCAATCAACCTGAACTACCACATTCCCAAGCATTACAGAAAGAAAAAAACCCCAAAAACCCAAAAAAAACCCCTAGAATAGCAACTTTCCCAGAAATCTGAGAAGACCTTTAGTGTTAAAATGAGATTTTTAATCAAGAATCCTTTTTTTTTTTCTGGCATGCATTTTTCTTTTCACAAGAGTTGGAATTTGAGAGCTCATACAAGAGTCTTTTAAATGATGCATATGATTCAATGATGCTTAAAGGGCCAAAGAAAACAGAGCAATTAAAAAAAAACCCACAGATTTTTTTTAGCTACATTGAAAGGTAATCTTTTAACATTTTGACAGGTCCTGGTAATAGAATGGAAGCAATATCAAACATCATTCCGCTCCAAATCACAGAGCATTCACAGCTCTACTGGACCTCTATCTGCCACAAAAAAAAAAATGTAGTCCTGCTACAGTGAGGAAAACCTACAGATAACAAGCTTCTCTTACAGGAGTTCTTCATTACTTTTTAAGGGAAATATACATTCTCTTGGCAAGATACTTAGGGTGAAAAACCTGATGAAGGAACTCTCCAAAGAAGAAACTTGTATTTCTTTAAAAAACAGATGTTCAATTTTATCAGCAAGCCATACTGTACATATCATGTAAGAACTGAGAACTGCCGATGCACGTGTTAAATGTACAGCAAGTTCAAGAGCTCGGACAGCAGCAAAGCTCCCACCTGGTATTTCTGAATTTTCATGTGCAATGTTGTTCACACAATGCTAACTCTACTGCGCTGAATATATGCCAGACTGCAGTCCTTGGCCATATTTCTGTGCAACAGGAGCATCTTCTTTATTGCCTGGAACTGATTGCTTTCTCAACTCCAGACTGTGTATGTGCAGCCCTGGATTCTGAAGAGGGAATTACTCAAAAGATACTTAACAGCTAAAATCCCAGCCACGAAGAAGAGGAACACTGAAGTCTCACTTCACATCAGACTCCCTGCACTGAAAGGCTTCCTCCTCCTCATGAACGTCTGAGTTAATAGGAGGCACTCTGCATTATCAAAACCCCCCTTAAAGTTACACAAATAGCAAAGTGTCATTTCGCAGACTGTAGACTACTCTTGAAATTCCCAAGGTACTATCAGAGTATTTCTAAATTGGAATTGGTTAGACTATAAAACCGCTACATCAAACACTCTACAGTGCTCTGAGCTTCACTGTGGAGCCTTATTTTTTTCATTGGATTCAAAGAAAGAAAATGGATTTTTTGCAGGAAAAGTCTTACTTTGACAGAGGCAATGAAGTGTGAATTATTCAAACTTACCTGGAAAAAATTGAGCTGCATGTATCTGAGGGAATTATTGACTCCTCCACACAAGTCTAGGTGAAAGCAAAACCTCTAATGTAGACACAAATTTCCTGTTATCTGTCTCTATTTCACCACAAACACTGAGTTTAGTAGGTTTCTCTATTCCAATTTCATTCTGCACACAACTAGAATGAAAAATGTAACAGAAGCCCCAATATATGAACTTCAAGAATAATATCTATGTTTATTTTTTACCCAGACATTTAGAATTTCAAATTAACACTTAGTCTCTTAACAAGGGATTTGAATGGCAATTTCATATAGGTAAGCTGAAAAGCAGGACCACGAGAATTTTGTATTTCTTCTGTGGCTTTATTTCAAGCCTTTATCTATTTGTGCTTATAAATATATTGTAACACAGCTTCAGACAATATGGACAAATGCATCTTCACTGATAGTGGACTGTGTCCATTTACCACCAGCTGCAGATCTAGCCCATAATTCATTGTTTTGCTGAAATGTTCTAAATAATGAAGTGAGTAAATAAAATTTATACCCTTGTGCTTTGGACAAGCTTTGGACAACCAGCAAGAATAGAGCTCATGCCAAACCATCTGCAAATCACAGGAATGCAGTTCAGCCCTGAACATCCCAAAATATAAACTGGAATATTTTCCACTTTGTCTCTTAAGTTTCTCCATAGCTAATATAGGACACAGAAAAAGAAAGCTTGCCTCAGACACAGAAGTAACATACCCAGTAGATAGTAACAGGTGCATGCTATCGTAACGTTAGAACAATAAATCGAAGCATAAAAATAATTGTCAGCTTTTCCCCCAAGACACTGTTACTTGCTTTTCTCCATTTTGACAGGTGGCAGTGGGAAAGTTTGTCCAGGCATCAATTAGTAGAAGGAGACTTAAATGTGTTAATAGTAAAAAAAATCTTTTTTTTCATTATTTCTAGTTTTTCTAGTTCTCAAAAGAAAAAGTAAAAATAGAAGCATTTACTTCCCCATAGCTTCCTCTGCACTGCAGTTAAAACACAGTTTGGTTGGCATTTACACCAGCAATGTGAGCATATTACTTTTAAACATAAAGACATTAGAAAAACACAAGCACCTGATATGAGTGTTACATACAATGAACTTTTAAAGCAGTAATAAACACACCAGTAAGCTCAGTCCCTGTGTCCTGCTTAGATGACCGTGAATAGCTGGTTCTTTGCACTGAATGTTGTAGAAGGGCAAGTTTCCAAGATGGCAACAGAGTAGGCTTACTCTTCCTGGCTTAGGTAGGTTTCTGCCTTCTCCTTGGTCTTTCTGTTCTCACTTACGTCAGTGGAATCCATCCACATCATCTGCCTTCTGGGAAACACCAGAAAACGTCTCTAGGAGGATCCATCCAACACAGCTTGGTTGCAAGCTCTGGAGAGTTGGTTCATTTTGGTTAGTGTATTTCATTAAGATGCAGCTGTCATTCAGCTCCTCACAACTCAAAACATAACTCTGATCATCTAAACTGATGTCCACCAGGGCATTATCCCTGATTTGAGTTTAGCATTAGCATGCCACGCATTGTTGCCATGATCCACTTTCAGTGAGATGCCAGTCAAGTTCTGGTTTTTTTTCTGAGACATCTTTGGGTATGTCATAAGTGAAAACAAATGGAAATAAGTTAATGAAGTCTAAAGTCTTAATAAAGAGCAGGTTGGTCTCAGTATTCTGATATTCATGAATAAGGAGAAGAGCATTTACTTGTACTAATGAAATTCAACATTAATTCTGAAAAGATAGTCATGTTTCCAGTTCTAATCAAAAGGAAATACTATCATCCATTCCTATAGGGGTGGACAACTGCCTGATAACTACTGGTAACAGTAGTTATATTCCCCACGAAAATCAATTTCGCCTGAAAGATGTCAGATTGATCACTACATACTGTAATTAATACTGTGCCATCACTTCAAAATCCATTCCACAACTGGATTTCTTCATATTTGGTTTTGCCCATACAAAAAGCATAAAGACCAGAAAGACCTCTTGCAGGCTCTGCCGTTCTCAGCTTACTGTTTAGATAGTGTGTACCAGGTAAACAAACAGAACAACTTCATGACCTATTCCCACTTCTATTATGCCAAGTTATTTTCCTCTTCTTTATCTGCACAGCTCTGTGCCAGAAAAGCAACACATAAAAGTCAGATTACTTTGCAAACTTGCCACCTACAGTTGCAGATTTATATTATGCTGTTGATTTTCATAACGTACTCAGCAGTTTTAAATGGACCAGAAACAGTATTTCTATTATTTAAGGGACTTATATTAGCACTAATGGTTCTAAGAGTTAAAAGATTCAACTTCATCGTTGTCTTTTACAATGCCTTGTTATTATAGGAAACATAAGTATCTACAAATGATAACTATTCACAGTTTACATACTGCAGGACTTTGAGGTAAAACAGGCTTGTTTTGTGCATGGAGTGCAACTACCATCTCTGGAACCCAGAATGAGATAGTGGCTTCTTGCAATGAGCAATGTTCTATGTTAGTACATCTTAAATCAATAGATAGATGCTATAAAGAAAATTAAATACAAATACAAATGTGCAGTTATATTAAATAAACAGAAGCTGGTTTTGCAGGTTTCCCAATATATAGCCTATTACTTTCTCCTTCTGGTAAGTGAGAATTAGGTTTATTGACTGTAATGTTGGTTGTAATACTAGCTAGCTTTGTAACAAATATTTTCTGCTTGGATTTCCTTATTCTATTTGTTATGAGTTAAATGCTCTGGCATCATTGAATCAAAAACAGTCTGTCATGTCCTTCTCCAGTACTCAACGTTACTAAGGCTTTAAATAACTATTAGATCCCATTGGACAGGCTAATTTGTTTCATATTATAAATACGATGAAGAAACTGTACAACATTTTTGAAATTTTCTGGAACTCTCCCAAGATTAGTTTTTCCCCTGATATTAAGTTTCAGTAGCCAAAGTACACTGCTGAGAGAGAATAAACCTAGAAGCAATAAGTGTTCTGCATATGTATCTATGTATGTGCATATATGTGTGTGTGTTTGTACATATTTACAGATGTACATTCTTTCCCTGATCTGGAACTCTAAGCAAGGAGGAACCAGATCAAAAGATGATATAAAATGACCTATGAAGCCAGACAGATGAAGTCCAACTAACTTTATATGACAAAGAGATGCAGACCTCATTTTAATTTTTCAATAAATGTAATACACTTGTTTCTAACAGTTGTACCACTGACAATAGAAAATTGGACAAAAGAATGTTGACAATACAAACATCACCAAACATTTTTTTTTCACCCAGAAACTATTAACATACAGAGAACAACTGAAAAAATGAAATAAAATTAAGCAAAATGCACCAGACTTATGGAAGGATGATTAGAAGGAGCAGATAAACACGTGTTTTGTAAAAACTAAAAAAAGAAAAAAGAAAAAAAAGAGGTAAATTTTAGAGCTGAGTTGAACAGAATAGATTAACCTGTTATCTCAAAACCCCTGTTCTGTGATGTATGTATACACATGATATACATATTTATGTATATGTACATATACACATAAAACAATATAACATGATTAGCATAGACTATTTTTATCCATTATAAATGTTTTACCTTTAAATACACAAACTGACTCTACCTTGTCAGGCTTGCCTCCATATTCAGAGACACAGAAATACCCACTTTAAATCAAAATTTCACCGTTCTGATTATCTTCCGCAATGCAAAGGCAAGCTCTAAACTTCTCTTGATTGCTATAGGACTAAGTAGCAGCTCACAGACAAAACAATATTGTCTTGTTTTCAAAATTATTTCCTTTCTGAATGTCACCAAAGGTAGAAATACTGATAGAGAAATAATAATTTCTATAAATGTATGCAGAATTTTCCAGTCAACACCGTATCAAATGCCTGCAGGATACCTCAGACCTCCTATTTCATTTAGAGTCATAAAATTTCCAAAAATATTTTACACCACTAACATAAAAAAGAACAAAAACCCCAAAACAACAAAAAGCAACAAAAAAGGACTTGTAAGTGGAAGCAATTCATGTCGCCCTTATGTTTGTTCTTTTTTTACCATCCTCTGACACAGGCTCAAAAAACATAAAACATCTTTTACATAACTTAGAACTAACTAATGTCCTTCAAGATGTATATCTGAAATCTTCCAATTCCCTTTCTTCTCAAAGCTGGTGAACTATTGCAAAGGCTTGATCTATAATGAATATATAGCATTTTTAAGCACTTCTAGAACTCAGCTCCTAATTGTTACAAACAACTTACATTAAGTAATATTGTTAATTTCCATTGCTTCAGTAGAGCTAACCCTTTGTCTGACCAAACAAGATAAATTGAAAAAAAGTTAAATCTCACTTTTAATTGACTATGGAACCACAACAACAAAACAAAAATTGATAAAGATGATAATAACAACAACAATAATAATATTCTGGTACCCACCACACTGTAATCAGGAGCAATCTCCTTGACCAACTTGGCTAGTAAATCTGCTTTATCAAGTTCAATGTCTATTTCAGCTGCATTTTGTTTGGTGATTACATTATATATGTAATATTCAGTCACCATCCCTGCTTTACTGAACTTGGTGACTGTCTCGTTTTACCAGGAGTAAGTCTGATGCTGAAAAGCAGGATGCAGAACACAACAATGAAGCTAAAAATTAGGATCATTCCAACCAACGTGGCAAACAGAAAAGATAGGAGAGTATTTAGTATCCTGCTGACCTGTCATTAAGCCGCAGGCAGCAGCTTCTGCCTGAGTTCTGCCACATACAATTGGTTACACAGGAGCAGCGCAGTTCCCAGTTCTTACCTGTCATGACTTTCCAGTCTTTGTATAGCCATACCATTACATACTGACTTCTTCAGTAAATTTGAGTGGCTCCCAGCAATAATCAGGGGAAGTATCAAATTTACCTAAACTGTACACCATTTCTAGAGCAGGTTCCTATCAATCATATACATAATAATGCACCAGAGATCAAAGATCACAGAATCATAGGATGGCTGAGGTGAGCAGAGACCTCTGGAGATCTAGTCTAATCTCCTGTGCAAATAGGATCACCTACAGCAGGTTGTCCAAGGTGATAACCAGTCATGTTTTGACGGATGGACCTTTCTGGGCAACTTGTTTGCCTGTTTGATCACCTTCACAGTATAAACAGGTTTTCTTTTGTTCAGCTGTGTTTGAGCTTGTGCTCATTGCCTCTTGTCCTTTCACTGTGAGTACCACTGAGAAGAGTCTGGCTTCCTCCTCTTTACACCCTCCCATGAGGCATTTATCCACATAGATAACAACTCCCCAATCCTTCTGCAGGCTAAACAGTTCTCCAGCTCTCTCGATCTCTCCTGGTAGGAGAGATGCTTCAGTCCATAATGTTATCAGCCATACCCCAAAGACAACACAAAGCTTACAATTTCCACATCACACAAAGCAACTGAGCCAGATTAGCTAGCTTGCTGGAATTCAGTGTAAGTAGGAAATACACCAAATTTAGCCTTCTTTTGAAGAAACGTTTACTTCATCAAAACAACATTAAGTCTTACTTTTAATATATAGTATATATTACTAAATAGTAGTCTTGGTTTTAATACAGTCAATGGAAAGCAATACAGAAGGTAGGTACTAATATTACTATTTAAATTGCGGTACTGTACCAAGTTTCCACGTAAATATTTATGAAGCTCTTACTTGCTATTTCTTGATAATATTTTACCGACTTAAGAGTTAGCAACAAGAAAAACATACCAGTTTTGTAGATACACCACCATACATTTGCATACTTGTGCTTGAAAACAGTGAATGTAGTTCATTAACATACCTTTTACTAAGTCTACTTGCCAAGACAGCATATGTGAAAATATGAAATTTATAACAGTTTTCAGTTACAGATTTGAATTTATATATAACCATTTTCATACTCTGAGTATGAAATGCATAGTTTTGGTTTGGGCTGTTTTGTTTGATCATCTCTAATTGCCAGCTGATCTTCCTGGGTATAGATAAGGCCTCTGGAGGCATCACAGTAAATGGGACTGGCACTGACTCAAGGATGCCGAGCCCAAAGTTTTTATTTAATTTGGAAAGACCTAGCTCTTTGCAAAAAATCAGAAGACTTTCATTTGTAGAACTTTTTTTTTTTCATAATCCCACATCTAAAAATCAACTTTTGGCATTTGCCTAAGGCTTTAGAAAGGCATGTCACTTTGCCTAGAGCAAAGCAGAAAATTCAAGACTGAAATTTTTTTGTGTTTTCTAGTAGTAGGAGAAAAGAGACAAAATCAGTCTTAGATATGTGTGTGTGTCTTACCTGTAGAATACCTTTAACAGATCTATAATATCCTGAGAGTCCAGAGGCCCAAGCATACCTATGATTACATTTTTTCTAAATTCAAAGCCAATGTGTGTCTGCTGTATATTTTTACTTAAAATCCACATCTACATATAGTAAAAATGCTCTGAGGTTTGATCAAGACCTTGTTCTGTCTACCCCGCAGGAGAATATCTTTATGCACTGTTGGCTGGGGCACATGCAGGTGACAGTACCATATAGAATCTTTCAGTGTCCATATTAAACATGCTAGTGAGTAAAGAGAAACAATGGAATATGAACCATGATACAGTCATACCTGCAGGACCTATTGATTTTCTTTTGCTGTAGATACAGAGAATGAAAACTTGATCCCACAGATTTCATGAGGTCCAGGCGAGATGTTGAGATGTCATCCAGAAAATCTGCTGAAAGAAGGTAAATTCTCAAATAGAGTCTTGTGTGTTGAACAGCCATAGCATCTGCTTTGAAAGAAATTGGTATCACTCACAGTGTGAGACTTTCACATCCTTCTGTCTGGACCCATAGATCCTATTTAGATCCACATGTATAGGCAAAGACCAGAATGACTGCATATTGAAATTAAATATGTAAATTACAGATAATCACAATTCAAGATATTATTTTTTTTATAGCGGAGTTAATTTCTTCAGTTTATTTTATGTTCTTGGCAGTTACTCAATAAAGTCACCTTCTCTAGAGAAAAATTGAACTTTTAATTTTATTGGGTTTTCTTTGTCTTCCCATAAAATTATAAAAGGATTAGCAGCTTCTTCTGGTAAATTAATACCCACATGTCCCAGTTTCACAGAGCATCAATAACCAGATCTAGCCAGCACATTCCAAAAACTGAAAAAGACAGTGCATCTGTACTAGCATTTCAGAGGAGCTGAGGACTGCACTTTGGAAGTAAATCTTGTGCTTACCACCAGCTGCTGCACTTCAGTTGGCATTGTGGAAGGGCCTGAAGTGCCCTCATCACAATCCTTTTGTATAAAACTACACTGGGAAATAGAATCCAGGAGCATATCAGACTAGAACTATTTCATATCACCTCTAAGATGGTTATAACATGGCTGACAGGTCCTCAGGGCCAACTGTTCTCTGTACAGACCACTTCCATTAAGCTACACTACTTGCTAATAGAGACATACCCTTAAAGAACCTGTCTTTTCCCCTGTATACATTTTTTTATCCCAGGAAGAGATCTCTCACTCTCCCTTGAACTGAACTGTCACCTGTTCTGTCTGATATTTAGAACTACAGATGCTATTGAAGCACTTCTCAGAGACAAGTAAAAGTGTTTCTGATACTATGGTAGCTTGTAAAAATCTGCAGACAGAAATCTCCCTGGCATGGGTGCTTGGCTAGCTGGCTTTTTCAGATCTCACAATAGGAAGACAACGAATGTCTGTCTCCATGTGTTGATTTCAGATCCTTAATTCCTTCGGCTCTCTTCATGTTTAATCTTTGCTTTTTCCCGTTATTTCAAAATGTTATTCACAACATTGTAAAAATTGCAGTAATGTTTGCACATAATGGAGACAGGTGTGCTTTTCCATCAGGGTGGAGTGAAGGGTAAAAAAGGCCAAAGTTCCTCTCATTTCAGCTTCTCAATAGTAAGAAGGATAGAAAAGGATCTTCTCCAAACCTGCAGCTCCCCAGAAATGACCGCAATCTGCTCACTGCTGCATATTCTACTTATCTTAATGAGATGCCACCTTATTCCTGCCAAAGGCCATGAAAAAGGATGTTGAAATGTCATCCCTCATAAGCCCCAGGGACTGAAACTGAAATGGAATAGGAGTTTTAGGAAAGACACTTTTGCTGACTATTATTAGATCTATCTCCATTTAAATGACTTCTGTGTTGGAAAATTATTATTACTAAGCTAAATGTGTCATGTTCTTTCCACTAACCACATAATATAGTTTGATATAATGAAATAGTTTAAATCTACCTAGTTTAATTGCCCCTGCTTGTATTGCATAACTGTTGGTGTGTAATCAATGGGATATGCTCACTTACCAAAGGCAAATTATTTCACCTGAGGTTCTTCTGGCTTTATCAGGCTGAACTACACCTCTAGATAGCACTATAAGCTATATTTAAAAGTGTAATATTTATTACAATCATATTAATTACAAACCACAAGCACTTTTAAAAAATGGCTCTTTATCCTTAATAAAATATAGAAAAATAAAAATTTGTTTCAACTCATCACGTACAGTAGCCTTAATGAAATGTTTAAACTCAAGAGAAAAGACCTGTTGGTTTGGGTGTGATGGGTGTGATGTGCACTGGTGCTGGTTTCTCACAAATATTTAGTGAGATCAATATCACCTCACAGGTACTTGCAGGATCACAGATCAAACTGGTAAAATCAAGTACCTTACATGCGCAGATGACTTCTGTTATTGAATGTATCCAAGCACCCAAAAGCACCTGAACCAGAGCTCTAAGTACTCATACCTACACGACTGGAATGGGGATGGAAGGCAGAAGATAGACAAAAGGATTTATCTGAAAATCTATATAGGAAATCAATAGCAAAGCAGATAATTTGAAAGGAAACATCACATTTTCAGCTTTTGTCCTATCTAGTGGACTATTCTTACCTTATACACTCAGAAATACAATACACAGTTTAAAAGGTACATATTCTCAATTCATTTAAGATTGTGATGAACAGACAGGATGTAACTTACAATGTAGTCCTTGCACTTGAAAGGGCCTGTTTCCTAGAGAGGTGAAGAAATTATCTCCACTGTACAATCTGGATTAGCCAACCTTCACAAATGCGGTCTAATTCTAGAGTGCATTACAACAGAGATTTAGGTTCATTTGCACAAGGTCGCTCTGACCTTTTCATAGGTGTGAGACTAACCATATTTACACTTACATTAATCATAACTGTTATTGTAATTGAATGCAACTTGCCAGTAGCTTTTCTATCAGCCAAGTCATAATATTAAGAATAAAACATAGAATTCTTGAATTCTAAGGAAAACCAGGAGAACTAGCAACAAACTCCAAGAAAGCCAGAGATTATGCTGCACTCCCTACAAGTACTTTAAAATTCTGTGACAACATATGAGGGATTTTAGACCGACCTTTTCTCTTTGAATTCACGGCATACAGAATGGCTTAATGCAAACTGAGTCAGAGAGAAATATGTTTCAATACAATCCTGGGACTTAACACAGAGCTTGGCATGACTCTGACTATGTGGCCACCAGCAAGATGACTTTAATCAGGCTATTATTTATAGAGGAAATTTTAATTAGACATTTCATGCAATGGGCAGTATGTAATTGGCATGGATATACCTTCTGCAGAGCAGCCTGATTAGTCATAAATAAGCATTGCTGTACCGCTGAGGGTAATAGGTGAATACGGTGTTTTGGTGGTATCAAAGCTTAGTGACTTGAATGGATCTTGATGATAGCATTGTTTTAATGAACTGGAGCTGCCAAGGCAAAATAGAGGACAGTTTGTGTCATAAAGCTATAGCCTCAACATTTTGGATAATGAGCACAGACTATTTTAAGATGATACAAAATACCCTGATTGCAACAATTCATTTTCAACTGGGCAAACAGATATATATATACAGCTGTGTAGGTGTAATTGGAGTTTGATAGTTAATTTTTTTTGCAGAATAATTACAATTAAATATGCATGCAGACCCAATTTGCCACCATGCCCCACAGGAAGACTATTACAGTTATTGCCAAACTTACTATATGTTTATGATGACATCTGACAGACAGAAACTGGAAGTCAAATGCTCTTTCTTACTCCACAGGGCTACATTTGCTCCATATGAAGAACCACATGAAATAGAATTTGGGTTTAATAAGTAATTTTGTTGTGAAGGGTTAAATACATGAATTTTTTTATAATTATATATACATACATATGCACACAGGTGTTTATGAAGCTATATATATATACTTGTTTATAATAATGTAATTTCAGATGTGCATGTATGTACCATACATGCATACATTCCCATATTCTTAAAAACAGAAGTTTTTAATTCTTGAGAGCTTGTGAGCCTTGGGCTAAGGACTTTACATAATAAAAGCAACAAAACCTCAGTAGAATTCCAGGTGAAATCCTCTCACTATAACACAATGGTTTGCTCTAACAAAGGCTATAGGAGAACTAGTGTGGAAAATGTGGAATTCTAGATAAGAAAATGCTACAAGTTAAGATACTATGAAAATTTTAATGAAAATGACACCCAAAATTCAACAAGTCTATACCGGTTCCAACAGTAAAAAAGTTTGGGCATATCAATCAATTATAGACACTTTAATATGGTTGGCTGCCAGGAATCTATCACTATTAACAATAAATACATTTAAAATCTATTTGTTAGTGGAGTTCAATCCTATTTTCCTAAAGATGAAACAAGACAAAAATAACCAAGAAGTGAGAGGAAGGAACAGTAGAGGCAAAAAACACAGTGTCTCTTTCTGGTGTACAGTCTTGTTAATAACATCTCTGCTGGATAATGAGATATTGGATACTTTGGATGTTCTTATGCCTTTCAGAAGACTTAATGAAAAGCATTATTTTCATTAATCTTTAACTGTAGACAAATTTTTTTATACTGTTTTTCTTTCTAGCTTCTAAGAAAGTAGTTTCTATGATTTGCTTTTGGTGGCTTGTTAATTTTTCTAAACTTCAAAGAATTATTTCTTCTGATTTTAGAAGGTTCCACATTTCTTTTCAGTGACTTTTCACTTGTAGTAGTTGTAAAGTTTAGTAAAGTTGTAAAGATTATTCAGAGAAAAATTGTGATTTTTAATTAATCTTAACAGACCTACAAACCAAATGAGATTTGCCTATTTTCAACTTTCTTCTGATCACAAAATTCAGCCTACATCTAAAATTATGTATGGACTCTGCAGCTGCCTATTCCTTCCCTTCACCCCCCCAAGGGGCCTTCCTCCTTTACCATTTTCTTTCTGGTCCACCACTTCTGAGAAGAGTCCATCTTCTTGCAAGTAGACTAGATTTGATATCTGCTTTTTTGCCTGAGAAAATGTTTTGTCAATAGATGAGAAACACAGAAAGTAGCATGGAAAAATAATCTAGGACTTTTGTTTCTGAGAATATTCATTTCAGTGCTCTGTGCAATAATTTTGTAAGCACACAGGGCTTCAGGCGTACCTTATTGCTTCAGTACAACCAGCAGCAGTCAAAGGTATAAACAGCTGAGCATTGCTTTCCTACTAAGAACAAAGAGAACTGAGCATTACTTTAGTATTTACTGAGGGAAAGCTTAATACAGATGAAGAATCCAAGTAGAAAACAAAAGTAGGGCATGAATTCATAACAGATCCAAGTTCATCTGGGTTCAGCTTTTAGCCAGCTGTTGCTCATCCATGAGCTGACCTTTTATGTGCTCTAGGCCATTTTGCTAGCAAGTGTGGAGTCACACATGATGCAGGCTAAGAATGATCGTGCACCACCCAGCTTGCACAGTCTGCCTGTCTCAGCTAGTGGCTGTATGTGAATTCTGAAAAAAAAATCAAATCCTCTCCATCGATTCCACAACTGAGAGGCTGTGCAGTTCCTAGTCACTGTTCATCACATGCAGAACCTGAACAATATACCTTTTTCCCCCCTCCACCCCAGTCCATGGTACTTTCTGCAAGCAATACATCAGTAATTTCATGGGCAATAGAACTCTGGAATGACACTGATGATTAAAATAAAGTTGATATAAGCATTGATGCAGAAGTAAGCAATCAAAAGGAAAAGAACTGATTGTGTAGGAAGCAAGTTAAACTGTGTGACTTGAATTTTAAAAACCTTTCCTTTTAGTTATTTGACTTTCCTCACCACTATCTCGAAACATGAATGTGTGTTCTGTAAAAGAACATCATGCAGCGGTCACCATTATTTTCAAAAGAACATAACGTTTTCTTCTTGAACATCCCTGTTGAATTCCAGCTGATGCCTGCTGATGGAGATTACCTGTCGTGCTGATGAGCCTGTCCTGCAGATTCATCAGGGTAACCTCTCTTTTTAGTTCCCAACATTTTCTTACTTACACCTACCACGACACTTTGCCAGTGCAACTGAGGAGCTTCTTTCATCCAAAGTCCACTTTATAAAATACCATAATATCCAAGGACAGCTTTCATTTTCACTGGTCTTGCAGTAGAATGGATGCAGCTTTAAAGGCGTCCTACCTAGTGATATTTCTGAAGACACTGGTTTTACTCTACTGCTCACTCAGCTGACCACTGACCACTGTTTATGGAACAAGCATAAAGTGACAGGTATTAACCTGTGCTACTCTGTTTCTCCTGATCATCTTGCTAAGCATCTGAATTCAAGTAAGATTATGCAGGAGAATAAGAGCTGATTTAATTTCATAGTGCAAATGCTTGCCACATACCAAATGCATTTTGGTCATTCTTTTATTATTATTATTTTGACCTATTTCTTCAGGAGAATGTTATAAAAATACTGAAAAGTTGTGGGTTTTTTGTTTTTTTTTTTTTACTGGATTTCTTAGTGTCAAGGTGATAAATCATGTAATTTCAAATATGATGAGTTATTAGAGCTTATTACTAAGCCTAACACTTGGTCTTTGCAAATATAGGGGGGAAAAATTAAGTTGCTGGACATAGATTGCAAGCAAAGCATGTATGTGCCTGATGAAAAAGCAAAAACTCTATTCTTGTTTTACAGTCAAGTTAGAAGACACATTTGTGTACCAACTAGTAGATAGTAAAAGTCACAAATTCATCTTACAGTTTTATTTCTTTATTCTACAACTACCAATGAAGCATACACAATTCTACAGGACTTTTTTTTCTTTTTTTTTTTTTTTTTTCTTATTTTTCATTGCCACTTTGTTACTCGGTTCTAAATAGGTAGCAATATAAAAGCACTTATTAGAATAAAATCAAAGCTATAGTTAGAAAGACTCATACCTCTTTGTTGAAGACATTCCAAATAGAAGTGCTGACAGTCACATGGAGCACTGACAAATCACATTATTCACTACAGGCACTACAGGACAGAGTCAGCTGGCCAAATCCCTGCTCAGCCTTGAACGCAGCCTGGTCCCCCATCATCAGATTCAGTGAAGAGGCAACATTTACTGCCAAGTTCCTGATTTTAACACCATCAAGAGACAACATGAAAGTGTTGACTAAGGTCTGAAATGCTGGCTGTACTGGTGAAAAATAATCTTTTACTTATGACAGACAATTTACATAAAGAATGAGTCTCTTTACAGGAAACACAAGTTTATTTAAAAAAAAAAAAAAACACCACATTAATCTGTTTCCTTATAATCTGAACTTTCATACAGGATTTACATCTTTACTGCTTTTCCAAATCTTTTAATTAATAGGGTGTTTTAAAAGTTTTCATTAGCACTTTACCATAGTCTGTTCCTAGAATGAACTGCTGGCAATAGTTTGCCAGATAATTTGAAATCAAGGTCCAAGTTTTGACTGCAGTCTCTTCTTTAATGATAATTCTTTTCTACTGTCATTTGCCAAATAAACATCCTTTTTCCTCTTTCAGACAGGTTTTAGTTTGAACAGTGTCTAAGAAGGCATGTTTTTTACTTGTATCATGCTGTTAAACATTCCTCTTTTCCATTTTTTTCATGGTACCTAATTGCATGTCAGTTACTTTATTATTACCATATTATTACAAAAATAGGAACTTTTCAGCCACAAGATCGCTGGAAGTATTATTTGCCCACACCACTGTCATTCTAGCAGTTATCATCTTCTAATCATTATTTTCAATAATGGAAAACAAACAGGCACACAGAAATATGCCTTTAAATCGTGTCTGTTCTCTTTTTTCTATCAGTTGTCTTTATCTGTATGCGGGTACATAGACACTTCTAAATGAGCCTGTGTGGAAGCAATTGGTCTTTGACTGATGCTCAGATGCAGCAAAGATGTTCCTGTATAATCAGAGAGAGAAAGAATAGTTTTGCCCTCCTAAACTTGCAACAGGCAAAAGGAATTCACAGCTGAGGGGAGCTAAACACAGCTCTTCTCATTCCAGTCAGAAACACCCTCTTCTAAACTGACTGAGCTTCACATACCAGTAAGTTTCAGGTAACTATATCCCTGTTATGAAAATAAAAGTTCATTTATTGCAGCTGCAGTTTGAAGACTTGCTTTGCAGTCCAAAGTCAGCAACAGAGTGGGCACTATGGGGAGTGCCAGAGATAACTGAAAAGCAAAAAAAATCAAGAACAAACCGACCAGGTTTCAAGCCCAGTAGGCTGACCTGGGTCAAGGCATTTAAAATGGGCTGAAAAGAACACATTCATCACAACAATTTTCACAGTCCTTCCTCTTTTCTTGATCTCTTTAATCCCTAAGACTCTCACATCAGTATAAATTAAACCTCCTGAAAAGGAAATGTAGTTTTAGGAGTCTGCAATATCATCAAGCCTCCCCTAACACTTCTTTCTTAAATAGGAGTGGCCAGTAACACCTGATGGCATTTCATAAACATGCTGAAGCAACAGAAACAGAGGTGAAAAACAGAAAAGGCACCTTCCTGCTTGCTGAAATACGGTGGTCCTCTGACATTCTGGTTTTTGAAAATATACCTGGGAACAAGATTTGTGGAGCTGAACACATACATCATCTGTCTAAGAATTGATTTTGTACTAGCAGAAATTAAGTCTTGCTGATTTCAGACAGCTTCAGGATTAAGGAGATACACTTTGAGGTCCCTATTTTGGATTTCAGCGCTAAATGTCTGCATGAATCCTGCTTCAGGAATCTTAATCCTTTACAATGTCTGGCCCCTGATCCTATTAGCCTTGCCAAGACCTGGCAAACTTGTGCCAGTGTAAGGATATTTGAGACAGTTCTTTTTGCCACCTTGCTAATCAGAGGGGTACAGCATTTTTGTTAAAGAAAGTCTTAGTCTGCCGGCCAAATAGTCAGCAGAATGCAAATGGAGACACAGGTAGAAAATAAATATGGCTGGAGAAGGAAAAGGAGACACAAAAGAAGAAGAAAAGAAGGAATCCATATTGCACATTTAATTCTGTTGTTGTTCAACTGTGGAAATACCTCCCTTTGACTTATTTTGGTCAGGACATCTTTCAGAATGAGGCTGATCTACTGGTGTTGTGATGATCAGAAATGGTGAAAGTAGCATCTAGAAAGGCAAAATTCACTGTCTTCAGTTCATGCATCCCTGTAACATCATCATCAAATGAAGGTATGTAAGAGATAGAAAGCCTATTATTTTGTTCCTCAGTTTTTCACTAGGGTTTTGATACATGTATGTATAGTTCTTCTTGCTCATCTGACATAATCCTCTGAATGGGCAGATTTAGTCCATCAACTGTTGCTGAATATTAACATTTGTCAATTGAGCTAAGCTGGATCTTTGTTTCCTAGGACAACTCACCAAACTTCCCTGTATTTCTGAACATATAAATGTATTTCTACCATTCATTAAAATGAACTGCTACACAGCACTACATTGGAGTCACCATAGCTCACATGCCAGAGCCTCTTAAATATCTTTCCAAGAGTAAACAAAGGGGCAAATTAAAAAAGGAGACCTATCCATTGTAAAACCAGCTATTAAGCTTCCCTAGAAAGAAAAGAACAAGACACTGGAGGAAAAAAAATGGATTTTCACCTTCTACTAGGTTGTTGAGACCAATGAAAATCAAATATAGAAGTCTGGTTAGAGGTCAGCTGGGAGCTTAGTGGGTAGTATTTTTGGTTTAGATCAGTCTCATAGCTGAGAAAAAGCCAAAGCAAACTACAAAAAAAGGCTGCTGGTTCATATGAGACCTTTTTTAAAACCTGCAGTTACAAGAGGCTTTAGGAAATAACTCTTTTGCATGCATGCAAAAAGCTCTCAGCCAGGTTTAATCAACTTAGGCACCTCAGGAAGAAGCTCTGGGCCCTGGTTAAGCTGATGAGATCACTTATCCTTCTGAAATGGTGTATTTCAGTCTTCATAGACCAAATTCCATTCGACCCCCTGCAGCAGCTGTGCTAAACCTCAAAGGCCTTTTCTTAGCCACGTCTTTCATTTGGAGCTCCTGTTTTAAATTGTCTAGTCTACCTACATAGCTTAGTACTCCTCCAAATCATAACATTGCTTAATGTAATGTGATGAGATGTAAATGTCGGCTTGAATCACTGCTAAAAACAAACG
The DNA here is from genome assembly GCF_017639655.2 of Falco naumanni. Classification (NCBI taxonomy): domain Eukaryota; kingdom Metazoa; phylum Chordata; class Aves; order Falconiformes; family Falconidae; genus Falco; species Falco naumanni. The sequence continues at coordinate 56,620,276 of NC_054054.1, forward strand.
ACACTTTTTGGGACAGCCTAGAAATTAGAAATGGTAAATAAATACTCTGCTGTCAGCGTGTCTCTGCATCAGGCTGATCAACAGTCTGGCCTTTCCCTGCTGGTGTACTCTGAACAGCAGCAATTTTGCTTTTGCATTTTAATAATACTAGCAAACATCATCGAGGGGGGCTAGGACTTTGTTAAATGGTAAATATTCAGTCCCATGAAAGATGTTATCCTTGAATAAAACAAGTTGAGTACCATGCATCTACAGGGACAAATCAAAACAATGTGGTCTGAAAAACTATTTAGGTGATATAAATAGTATTCCTCCTGACAAAGGAAAATGTAGTTAGTCACTGGACTGCATTGCAATGTTTTGTCAGCAGTAGCTTTACTTGTAACTTGTCCATTCTTAACATTATCCAAGCGGTTAAAGTAAGTTAATAGTATGGAAAACACACATAAATTGACCAAAGGAATGTCGCTTCCTGACTGTCAGAAGTTACCTCTAAACATTGAGGTTTACTTGCAGAATTTGTAAATTCATCACTGATCTAAATCAATGGTAGTACACTGAGACTCAGTGAAGATGAGCTATATGGTGATCAACAACTACGTTTTCAGACTGCAACTCTCATTCATAAAGATGACTGACTGAATTTTAACTTCCTGTAGTAAGGAACGTATGGCTTCTACAACCCTCCTTGGGTTCTGGAGGACTTCAAGAGGGAGAGTAGGTGTCAGCACAGTCATGCCATATTGTATTTCTCTCATGACTGTTTCATAGTACAAAATAAAATGTTTTAAGTTTCTGAACACTTTCACAAAGTTTACTTCTTAAAGTTAATTTCAGGCATAGCTAGGAATTCGTGCAAGATTGTCCATTGGGAAGAGACCAGGGTCTGACAGACCCACCACCGGGCACAGCTGAGCCCATCAGACAAGCTGGTGGTATCTCTGTGAAAATGAATTTTTAAAAGGGCAGAACACACCACACAGGTAGTGGAGGAGGGAACAAAGGAATGAGAAACAGCATTGGGAACACCAAGGCCAGGTGTGGAGAAGGTGTGGAGAAGTGGTCTTGGCGGAGCAGATACCCTCGAAACTGCAGCCCTTGGAGAGCCCAAGCTGGAGCAGAGGGAAAATGTGAGGATGTAGGAGTGGCAGAGAGAAAGCACTGTTTCCTCATGGTAACCATGGGCTCCCTACCCTCCTGCACCACATGGTGGAGGAGTAAGAGTTTGGAGTCAACAAGTGAGTTTGAGCCTGGGAAAGTAGGGAGGAAAGGTGATGGTTTAATGTTTGAGGGTTTTTTTTTCTGCCTACGCAAATCAATAATTAAACATTTATTTTAATTTGCAATAAATTAATTTTCCACAGGTCTAGTCTGTTTTGCCTGTGATGGTAATTAGCAAGGGTTGTCCTTGCCTTTATCTTGGCCCATGAGCTTTCTCACCCCTTTTCTTCCCAACTTCTCCTCCCTCAGCTGGCTGAGCAGCTGTGGGGGAGTTCAGCTGCTGGCCAGGGTGAACCCACCACAGACACAAGCATTTTTTCAGAGGCACTACAAACAGAGGGAGGCATTTCACCTGTCACCAAAGAAAAACCTGATACTTCACCACAACAAAAGAACATTTGAAAGGGGCTTTACTAGCAATTCCACAATACAGGTACCAAAAATATAAAAGGAAGGCTGTTCATCAGGTCAATAACAATGGCTGGCCATGCTGCAATGACAAGACCCAGTGTTTTCCACAGCTATATCCTCACAGCTTGATTCCCTTGTGTAAATGTCACTAGGCCTAAATTTCTGTGTTTTGTTTTGTTTGCTTGCTTCAGTCTTACAAAAACTCCTGACAGAGATACGGGAACAATCTGCTAATGGCAGATGTCTCCATAGTAGAATTGCAGCAATTCTCTAAAGTTCCGGTTTCCAGATGTACAGAATGTTCTTTGTACCTCATAAGGAGCAAGACTGTTATTACAGCATGGCCCAAAGAAAGGATAGTACACATACCAAATCCCCTCTGGATGGCACTCTGGCTTAGAAACATCTTTTGCTGACCAGAGGGTAATTCAGTAAAAGTATGACTCAGCCATCCTGTCTATGAAGTAGCAGCAGTCCCAAACAGCTTTAATCTGCTTTGTCTCTGACAAAGAGATCTTTTACTATTGGAATTAAAAAAGTATTTTTTAATAAGGAGTTTCAGTATAATTTCTTAAACTATCTTGCCCAAGAGAAGCCTCAACAGCACTTGAGATTCTTTCCTCTCAGGTATGTCTTTCATAAACTTCTTTACTTTCCCAAAGGTTTACACTATCAAATCAGAAAAAAAAATCTATAATGTGATCAAGACTAAGCTTAAACCACTTGGTAATATCCAGCAGGACTGTACACAAGATTACCCAAACCCCACAGTTTCAATTGCAAAGGAAAATGTACTTAATATTTCTATTATATTTCCTATTTTCATTTCTGTGTTTACTCTGTGAACTGCAGAATCTTTTTTTAAAAAAAAATAATCTAGAGCCTACAAAGAGACTGTGATTCAATTTAAGTTCAAAGCAAACTCTATAAGAACCTAAACAGTTCTCCCTGGCTCCATTATTTATCACCTTCTGTTCAAGCCAAAGGTCTAACCCAGCTGAGCTTTCATTCAGGACCTGCAAAATGGATTGTGGCTTTCTAATTAGTTCTACAGATAGATGTTCCTGCACCAGGGTCAGGGTAAATTAGTGCCTAGAAGTGCAGCTCCAAACAAGAGCTGGTAATTTTGGATGAGCTTAGCTCTCCACAGAGGCACAAGGCATTTCTGAACAGCCAACAGGATTACGTCCTCCAAGGCTCTGCTGTTTAGAGGTGAGATGTGGAGGAGAATAAATTGTCATTTTAAAGCTGATTCAACTAAAAATCACTTCCAACTTATCCCTGTTGTAACTTCTACAACCATGACCCATGCAGACAGAACCCTGGGCTCCCAAGTTTTGAAAATATTTGTGAACATCTCTGTGAGAAACACTTCACGTAGAAATGTCACTGAAAGATGTTAATACAACTGATAACAGCTATCTACACGGCAGGAGGAGTTGTCAGGCTTCAATAACTTCCTACTAAGGAGAAATCTAATAAATCTGTGATTTGTCCATTTGACATCCCCCAGCCCTAGAAGGGGTACACATACAGAGCAATGCAGGAAGAGTCATATTTCAGAGCCAAACATCGTAACTTACCTCCAGCCAGCAGGTCTGCCTGAAGACCAGATTATTTGCAAAGACAAATTACTGGAAACTTTGTGCAGCTACTCATGACAGAAGCTCCTAAAAACTGAAACAAATAATGTGGAATGCCATGTCAAAGATACATCACATGTTGAGAAGAGCATTTTGCACTATGGGCAGAATGATCTGATAACCTCTTCCACAGAGTATTGTATGTTTATAAGTTCAAAGTCAACATATATTTTACTTGTATATTATACAAGTCATCAAAAATTGAAATGTGTTCAGCCCATTTTAAATGGCCAATTTCCCATTCATAGCAAGGAAGAATTGATCACTAGCATGCAAAATCAAAAGTAAGATACTGAAATAATGGTTCAGAGCAAGAAAGTTGTTCCTACAGAACAGTGTGGAAAATGGTTCAAAGAAAGACAGCTGTAAGAGACACAAAATAGTAAGTGGAAACTCCAGGTAGCATCCTGCTAATTTTTCTCTTATTTAATTACAACAGCATTAAAACCTAAAATTTAAAAAGCATATGCTTAATGGTTGATGTGCTACTAACAAGCTTTGGACATTCTGCAAGGAACCCGACTAGACTCAAAGTATTATCTTTCTTCCTTGAGGTCAGCCACAGACATGGATATGGTATTCCATTCACAATAAAACATATGCCACAATACATCCACTGGATTTTAAGAACAGGAAAATAAAAAATAAAATTTAAAAAACACAATGGAAGCAACAATGAAAACTGCATTGCTTGTGTATGTTAGTATATAAAGTTAGTAGCTTTCACATATTTTTCACTTATATTTTACTCTACTTCGGTGTATTTAAGTAATTTTGAACTTCCTGGATCTGGAATTTTTTCCATTCATCATTAATCACTCTCCTTTCTGCATGGTACTAAGCAATCACTTGATTAATTTCAGAAGCCTTTATTAACACATGATGAAGTGGTGAAGAACACTATATAGAAACAACCTTTGCATAGTATTTTTAAAATTATCTGTTCCGTTTTCGTTCTGTTCTGCTATATAAGTCTGCTTCCTAATCTTTGTCCAGTGTCTAAGCACTGTCTCCTTCTATACATTTACAAATCCTCTTCCTCAATGACAGTTTCACTGTGTCAATGGAATACAGCTGCTCTGGAAAGAAACACCTTTAGAAGGAAGCATATGTAGATCTCAGACTCTGAGAACAGCATCCAGTATTGGAGAGAATACCAGAAAATTAACACTGGCATCAAGATTATATATATTGCTTACAGTATTTGTCATGCAAAAATAATAGAAACTTCAAATTCTTCTAGACATATGCTGCATTTTCATTGTTGCAGTTGTTAATAAAACTTGTTAATAAAACAAGAAAACTTTGTTGATGCATTAAGTCCAACCTGTGCTATATTTCTCAGATTATAATCAAAATGGTCAATACAGCATATGAGACAAGTGAAACACAGAATGTAAAATAGTCTGTACTCATGGGAAAACTACAGCCTGCAGTTGGACTTACAAGAATACCTCATGGATACGAATGACCTGTTCACTGTTTTGAGGATGTGCTTTTCCATCATAGGCATGTTGCAGCATGTGCAGTTAATAAACAGTCTTAGACAGACTTTTTGACAGACTCTCCAGATGAGGGGTTTCTTCCTTACCCACCTCTAAATTCTGGTAAGAGCTTCTCTCAAATCTAAGTCTGAACATGAAAGTATAACATGAACAGGAGTTTTAGATGTATTGTGAAGCAATTCAGAAGGAAAGAATTGGTCCCATGTGAATATACAAGGTTAATTCAAATACTGAAACTAGAGGTTTCCTCTCAACTAGACCACTGATTAAACTAATAAGAGAATATTATGCTCATCCTCAGCACTGAAGAACTCTCAGGGAACACAAAGAGTTCCAACTACAATTCAAAGCCCAAAGAAAGATGCCTCTAAAAAAAAGAGCTTTTTTTTTTATTTTATCATAAAGAGGCTTACATTATATTATGGAGTAAAATGTCAAGTTCCCTTCTAGGTAGAATGTATTTGCTACGCACAGGTTCATTAGTTCTCTAGACACAAACATTACAAATATACTGACCAGTACTTTAAACCACAACATTCACAGAGAAAACAAGTAACAATGAAGAAAACAGTGAGAAAACCTGACCTTTCTTCTACAATAGCAAGTTAAACGGTAGCTTTTCCATTTTCTGAGTTCTATGTAAGTTATGAACAGACACTCCTTTGAAAGCCAGATGCAGTCAGGTTCATGTGGTTTTTTGGATTCTGTATTCCTATATGAAACGCCACTTTATGATATATAGTAGGTCATACAAGATAATCTCCTGGAATCTCCTCAATATTCCCAGACAGCAATGAGAGCAACATCTGTCTGTTCTGGAAAGCAGTATCTAAGAGAACACAAATCTTTTGACAATAGCTGTTATTTCAGTCTCAAATGAAAGACAGTCCTCACCAGTTGTTTACCCATGTTATCCATTGACTATGGATTTTTTTCTCCTTAAAGCATCTTTCTTAAGCAACTCCCTTCTTCATTAAACTAACAGTGATTTGTCCAGCTGTCCTAGACACAGTGAGTATACTTTTAAGGCATTGCCACCATGAAAAAGAAAAAAAAAATGTTCTTTGTAAGGAAAAAATAAATAGAAGATACAGACTTGCTGGAAAAATAATACATATCATGGTCTTGCTACAAAGAAAGTTAAGGACTCCATCTTACATACACATAATTAATCTTCTGAACTGTATAACCTTCTTTCCTATACCTCAAATATCTCTGCTTCAAGTCAGGCCAGAACTTAGTTTCCTCAAGCCTCTTCACAGCTTTGAAGTAGAAGATACTGGATACGGCTTCCACCTTCTGAGTGGAGTTTATGGTTAGGCAGCCATTTAACTCCATCACTTTCAGAAGAAGCCTCCTCAGAACCTTGTTGATAAACACAACTTTGTATGCACTATAAATAAAGGAAAACATTTTTAAACAGTGAGACCTAGTAAGATTTTTAACGGAGTTTTTTTTTACAGAATTGATCTTCTATTTTATTCCCTGCTTATTAAGAGAATTGGTATAAATTATAGGCCTGGAACACATTAATGAAGGGCTGATTCCTCATGTCATTGACAGAAAAACCTTCCTAGTAGCAAAAACTATTGCTACTGGTGTTTTCAAGTCCAGCTCTTGGCTTTGTGCCAGTTTCTTCAGATAAGCCTTTCCATAGGTGTCTGTGTGCCCTCAGTACACAGGACTGTGGGAGCAGAGATCCCTCAGATGACTGTGTGAATGGGTACCAGCTCTCTGAGCAAAGTGGACAGCCGCTCTCCCAGGAGCATCACAGTCACATTGCCAAAGTGCTACAGTCTAATTAGCTTTAATGTAGAGCAACCATTCTACTTCTAGTTCTGGTGTTTGCTGTGTCTGCAGCAATTTTAGAGTCTGTGTGCTGTGTAAACCTACTAGTACCATCTATAACTGAAATTAGTGAGATTCTAATCAAGAGATCAAAACAGAAAAATAATAAAAAGTCATATTTAACAGTGTTTTTTTACTTCATATGATGTTTCTAAACCAGACAGATGTGTATTCCAAGTAACTTAAATTCCTCAACAATGAAATTTTTGAGACTAGGGATTTTTTAATGAAGTAGCTCTGAAGATATTTTTACTTCATTCCTTTCATCCATCCTCTTTTCCTTCCTTTTATCCCTTTCCTTCTCTTCCTTCCCCAGCAGCTGAAAACAAACATTTGAAACATTTCCCAAGAAATTTCTCTGCAAAATCCTTCACCTCCCCCCGGAGAGGACCTGAACAGTTCAGCTGTCAAGTTTAGTTTATATCCTTTATCCAACCATTTAAAGCAACTACTCACAGTTCCTTAAGGAATAGGAAACATCTTCCATAATTTCCAACCTTTGGATCCTGGATACTTGTTCTCTCTTTCTACAACCAATTCTTACCCCATGTCTCTTTTAGCATAGCTTTCCCTGTTCCTCCTTGGCATAGTCCCGGAAAAAATTCCTACTCTATTGTAAACTTTCACAGGCTGCTTCATATAACCTTCCTGGTTACATTGCTGTAGCTTTTTCTCAAGTCCATGCAGAGAGACACAAAACTCATTTCTGCTTCTACTCTTCCTGTTGAGAAACTCATACCTGAGAAGGAGAAGGCAAAGACACCAGTCTCTACCTTTTCCAGTCGCTCTTCAGGCACTTTAAACAGAAAGAGCAGGAAAATGTCTCATTCCTCTTTCCTTCATTTTCTGTAATAGAACCATTCACATCTCATACAGCTCTTCTGTGAGTAGTCTCTTACACTAAGACTGTGCTGGCTATACAGATCACAAAGGGATCAACAAAAATAATCTGAGTAAAATGTTCAGAATACAGTTTTCTGGTAACAACGGTTCCACATTAGAGAGACAGCAGTATTTCAGATTATTTGGGTTTCATGCTAAATCAGGAAAAGAAAAAAAAGTTGTAGACTGTAATTCTTTTTCCCCTTTTATTTATAAAAAACTGTTGAGATGAAATTTACCTCAGGCAGTTTATCTTCAATCAGTATTTCCCTCATTCTAATATTCTTTGGCATTAGTCCCTGTAGATAGATTCAGCAGCTAACTATATTGTCCTCAAACTTTCATACCTTGAAGACTAAAACATTTGGTGATGCATTGAAAGGTATAGTATCTTCCACTGACATTTAAAGTTTTGCTTGAATCTTTCTGCTTTCTGTTGCTTCTTCTTTCTAGGGAAATGCCCCTTGTAGCAGAAAACTGTGAAAAGACTATTCTTGGAAAGTTTTATCTGCACAGCAAGAAAGAGCAAGGAAGCATCCTCACTTTCCATTTCCCAGTGAAAGTGTCTCCAGTTAAAATGTTGACTTCATATGGCCTTTCCCAAGGGAATAATGACTACCAGAATGTGGCTTTGGTTTACTGTACAGAAGACTACCATTTCTCTGCTGGACTATGAACCACACACTGGTGGTTTATTTCCAGTTTAAATTATCAGCTAATTATTATTTTTCAGGCAAGTAATAATCCCTTTCACGAGGGAAAGCCTTCAAAGGGAATATTTTCAATCAAGAAACAAAGAGCTTAGAAATACAAAGCAAAGAAAGGTTAATCTGAGCTTGGTGCAAGCTTTCTCCCTTCTCTAAGCAGTCCGGAGCCTCAAGGGGTTGGAAAGGCCTAGAATATAGAGATTTTCATTTACCCCTCTGCTATAATCCATTTAAAATGTACAGTTGTGAGCCTGACTGATTGATATTTTAAGGGCAGCAGTCTGAAAGTAAAACGGTGACAGGCAAGATAAAACAGAAAGACGGAGAAACAGTAATGGTGGTAACACGGAGGAAGCTCATGAGGAAAAACAGCTTGTCCAGGAGAACAGTAAAATACAGGGTTTGGGGCTAGCTGAAAGCACTGGCCAGGAGATATTCCACAGACTTGATTCTACAAATTAAGTTACTCTGGTATTTTTCACCAAGCAAGGAGAATATCGATATTCTCTCAGTTATCCATTTTGGATTTCATTCTGAAGTACGGCACCAACCAGCCCTGAGGAAATGCTAACGCAGACTGTGCGGGGTTGTGTGTGGGGAGGAAGGTAGTAGCTTCCTTCCTCCCTGTGAGCCATTAGTCTGTGAGCAGAGGCACCACTGCATTTTTCCCAGAAGGCAGGAGACTGCAGTGATGCCAGAAAGTCTGCCTGTCATGTTTTAAAGCTTCCTGCTTCCCTACTGCTTTTAGCAGAGATGCTGGAAAGGCTCATGCTAAAGTAGAGCAGCTGATTGGTAAGGCTGTGTGTGCCACGCAGGGCAGGTGTGCCACCACCAGCCTCAGGCTGCCCAGAGCCTGCTGATGGTCCACCCACACCTCCTGCCCACAGAAATCACCAGACAAGCCGCTGGGCTTATTTAGGTCCTAACACAGTCTCCATTGCCTGTCTTACCCCAGCACTGAGTCAGGGTGTAACTGCACCCTGCTCTGGGAAAGAAAAAGTGCTAGCATAGTTCTACTGAGGACCAAGGCACTCGGGAAAGCACATCTCAGTGGAGCATGGCATAGCAGTCTTCATAACATCAAGAGGTCCTCAGGAACCCACATCAGTTCCTCTGCAATTTGTTTTTTTAAACTCAACCTTTTTGTCCTTCATTGTTATGCATTCCCGAGCTAAATTATGCAGCTGCCTTTTTAGTCTGTTACAAATCAAGAATTCCAGGATTTTAATTTTATATTAGTGGTAGGTCATAACTCCTTAGTCCACTCCAGCCTGTTTCTTTATGTTTGAACTCCATTTGGACCCCTAAAATGTTGAGCTGCTCATCTGCCTGCCTGATAGCTCAAAATACCATGCAAGCATCACTCTATAGTTTGATTTTGTTTGGAGCATTAGTTCAGCTGATGCAGCTGAATTTCCCCAAGGGGGAAGTGGTTGTGGGGAGGGGCAGAGGAGACAGGAAAGAACAAAATCACAAAAATCTCTAATGCAAGTGAGAGGTGGGAAGCAATGGTATCACCAGATGCTAGACCTTGCTGCAATAAGGGACCAAAGGGATTGTTAAGAGGTGATAAAAACATTTACGAAGTCAAAATACAAACTATTGGAGAAGAAAAGTGAAAAAAAAAAAGTTAAAACATTACAAGATGTTACTCTTTTTTAACTAAGGATGAGAAATTGAATTGTAGCAGGTGCCCCTTCTCTCTCAGGTGTTGTGCTTTAGCCATACAGGCTATTCTGCAATAGTGGCAATTTTGATTTACTTGCATCTCTTTTAAACTCATTAATTATTGTATGGCTTCTAGTTGGGTACCTGGCATTGAAACTTGTTTAGAAAAGGGGAACTGCTTCAGTGAGCAAAGACTACCCATGCTAGTTCGACACAGTGGTATAAAATACCATTGTCTAAAACAGGTTTGTAACAAAATAAACATGCCTTCAGTGCAGCATTCACAGGCAAATATGCATTCAGCACTAGCAAACTGGTCTTAAAATCTAAAGGACATAGCTAAGGATACTTATGTTTTGTGTCCCCTCCACTGCAGTTAAATCAACAATTCTTTTTCTTGGTGGAAATTAGTGATGCTCTTGATCAAGTTCTGAGAATAACGTGTGGCAAAGTGGCTCCTGTCCTCTTTCCTAAGGCACCAATAAGGTGGTACTGGCTCCATGCTAACAGAAATATTAAGAGGTTAGCTTCAGGACACAAAGGCTGCAGTGCGTACAGAAAGCTGACAGACCTTAAAGGTAACCAAAGAATTCATAATTCCCACTGACTGAATCATATGCTACATAGTCCATATAGTCAAATACCATTCATTTTCTACGTATCTTCACAACATCCAAGTTTTTCCAAGCTCATGACTGCTGCCTTTATCACAGGACACTCTGGCTGATAGCAAGTGCACCATTAATGGTTGCCTGCATGCTTCTGACTCTGCTGCCCAGTAATCCCCAGTAGTCTGGAAGACAAGTCAGTTTTGATGTATAACTTCCCTTAATGGGTTTTTTGGAATACTGTGATGATAACACAAGCACATTTATCTTTGGTGGTGGTGCTGAGAAATTTGAAGGTTGTCTACAACAAGATTTTCCCATTTAGTTAAATAATTATATGAGGATTTTAAGCACCCTGTGTTATCAGAAAGCAGCAACAAATCTCTAGCCTAACAAATGGTACACGGATGAAGATATTTTAGCAAATAATATTTCAAAGCCCTTCCGCACATTGCTGTAGAGCTCCAAATAGAGGGACTCAAACCCAGTTCTCAGTAGAGATGACTCTGCTGTTAAGGCACAAACGTATGTACTCAAGGCAACTGACTTCATCAATTAAGTAGCAGCTACTGATGAGTACAGTGCTGAACAGTCATTGACAGTCTGAGCAATGATGGTGTGTTCTCAGTACAAGTTTACTATGTGCTGAGAAGGCTGTAATTCCAAAACCAATACCTCTTTGATGCAAAACACTGGTAATACTTCTCATCCATGTCAGAACATACAGCTCTTAGTGATAAAATAATTTTGGTCATGCAGTTGCAGCTGTAAATCAGTATAATTCCATTGATTTCAGAACAGCAATACTGCCTGACACTGAGGCTCTGGTCCTGTCAACTTTTAAATAAAATTAGATCAGCAGTCTCACTACACAGACTAAACTTTGCTATTAACTTTATTTATTCTCTGACAGATTATTTTTTTTCCCTTGTTCAGACCTTAGGCAGTGTTGAGCTGCACTTGTGACTACAACTTAATTTACTGCAACTATGAAGGTCTTAGCATCTTCCAATACTGCCTGTAGGACAAACTACAAATAAAACCAGTATTAAGATAGCATGTTTTGTTATCGGCAACAGACTCAAAACAGGCAACAGATAAGCAGGAAAAAATTGCTTTTGTGTATTATCATTAATAACAACAGAGTGATATCACTGTACTTCGTTTCACATCTCTTTCCAGAGAGTTTTTCTATTCAGAGGATACTGGCCAGGTAGCTCTGCTCCTGGTTACTTCCGGGAAGTTCCAGGCACACACCTGTCGCCTTAATCACTATAGTTCCCACTAAAGAGATGCATACATTTTCCTTTTCAGAATTGAAGGTCAGTAACATCATTTGTTCTTGTTCTCTGGCAGGCCGTTCTTTACAGGAAAAGCTGAGTACTTTGCATTCATTAATTCAGCGTTAATCTTAACAGCTCCACGTGTAGCATTATCAACATCTTATGGATAGAAACTGAGGCAACAGACAAAACAGAAAAATATCTGGGTCACACAGACTCAGTGGTAGTATAGGAAAAGAAGAACCTTAAAAGTCCAAGTCATAAACCTTAGGAGAAGGTTTAAGCAGAACCTTAAAAGTCCAAGCCTCATATCTAACCTTTGATTCATGCTCTGAGCATAGCTCCCAGCACCAATCTTTAGCTAGGGCTTTGCATAGTGCTCTCTATGGTAAATAACAGGAGCAGGGAAATAAGGTCAGTATTGAGGTATCAGTGTGCCTATGGTCCATGGCTGTTAGGAAGCTTAGTAAAGTATCTGAACTTTTGAGTTTATCCATCCTAACATGTCATAGGGAAAATGCATTCAACCACGCAACCAGCTTTGAAGACACTGCTGCTGAGAGCTCACTGACCTCAACAGCAAGGCCACGTAATTATATCCCAGACAAAAATCATTCTCAAGGACATTTTGTCCTTTTTGTCTTTTGACATCCTTAAGAGAGTGTTAGGAAAGACTGCTGCTTATTCACCGTTTCTTGTCAGATGACTTCACACCAGACAGCCATCTCCAAGGTGTTCTTCAGACAGCAGGAGGCTGATACACTGCATCATCAGACTGCTGGTTGTGTGTGGGGAGGAAAGGTCTCACTTCTTATATCAGCATCGCTTTCACAACAATCATCTCTCACTTTCCACAGTTCTCATCTGTGAATGTGTGAATTAACCCAGGAGTAACGAGAAAATGAGAAAATGAAGGTGCAGAGACAGGTAAAATGATGGACGGTACAGTGGAAGTTTAGAAGACACAGTGATTTCTAATGAAGGAAAAGAACCAGGTATCAGATTTGCTGAGGAAAGTTATGAGAAGATGGTAGCTAATAGCTCTAAACTGGGAGAAGGAGTGGGAAAACCTGAGGTGGTGTTTCACACATGAGGGAATAGATGAGCAAACAGGAAAGTAGCAGCTAACCTGACACAATCCATCAGAGGCTGGTAACTGATTATGAAAATTTTCAGTTACCAATATGTTCCCAACGTTATCTAGTTGGGTCTGAAAGCTGTTATCATACACTAGCTGCTTACTAGCTGGTGTGGAATTGTAGAGGCAGGCAGGCAGATTAATTAACATTGATAATATACAGCTGTGGGCTGGCTTGGGGGGTGGGTTGGCTGACGTGGGTAAGGTGCAGCTGTGGTTGGTTCCTGCTAAGTAGTTAAATGGCTCTAAGGGGGATGGAAGAGGGGCTCTGGATGAAGAGAGATCTTGAAGAAGCAGAGGGAGGAGATGTGTGCCTCAGATGTAGGAGAGACAAGGAGAGGCCCTGGGAGAAGCAGGGGGCTTGGGTGAGGTGAGTCTGGCTGGAAGAGTAGCCCAGAAAAGAAAGATTCTGGACACAGCAGAGGCAAGAAGCAGGGTGGGCTGGTCTGAAGAGGATGAAGAAACAGCAGATGAACTGTTGAAAACTTGTGGGGGATTGGTGGCTGTGCTGGGGCAAGGTGTGGGAACTACTTATTGAAGTTAACCTGGTATGTGATGGTAAAAGCCCTGTTGCAGCTGGCTAGTTTTGAGAGTCCTGCAATATGGAATAACTTCAGTGTTCATGGTCCCCCTCTCAAAGAGAGGCGAGAGCATCACAGACATCACCCAGGCTGGGTTACTCCCTCACAACAAGCCCCAGTGCAGGACCTTAGGGCATGAGAGAGAGTGCAGAGACAGCTTTACCTACTCCTTTGGAAAGCAGCAGTTGTTTTTTCTTGACTACGATCTTTAAATATCCACAGGTTTCATTTGAATGCTTCAAGCTTCTAATCCACATCTTAAGAGCTCTTCAATTTCTACTGTAGACATTATTAGCAAATAATAACATTGGATATTTATTTACTATTGATTTTGTTTATTAATTATTATGAAGTAAAATCTACTATTAGATATTCCTAAAATAATGTAGTTGGGAACTCTTAAAAATTTAGTGCCTTATTCTGGTTCTGCACTGACAATCAGTAACTTCAGTCAGCAAGGCATGTGCCCACCCCAAGACTTAGCAGTCTCAGTTTTGTAGACGATAACACCCTTTGGCCTGTCAATGAGAAATCAATTAATTTTAGCTCCTTCCAGGCATGTATTGCTGAAAGTCACCATATTGACAGTAATAATGAAAAATGCTTACCTTAAAAATATAGATGACAGATTCTACTTTGAAGTCTGTACATAATGGCTTTGCTTAATTCCCTCATTCATCAGCTACTTCAATACTGTGGAAGCTAGAGTTTTGATTCTTTTGAGCTAAAAAGCCATTCAAAACATTTAAGCGTCAGAGGTTTGGTGTTATGAAATACCACAGTTCATTGTACAGCTCATACAATGGAGAGGACATCAACAATCTGAATGAAAAAGATAAATAGATTCTATTATACCTTAAGTAACCTTAATAATTTAAGTAACAGTTGGCAAGACATAATAGTAGAGGTAGCTGCCAGGGGAAAAAAGAACATACAATGCTAAAGGGAATGTAGGTATTGCTGGGACTCCTGACTTTAATTTGAAAAGGATGTATAAGAGGCTGCAGAAATCTCTGGCGTTTTCCAGAACTCTAAGATGCTTAAAGCATCTTTGACTCCTTTCCCAGAGTTTTTATGTTGACTGCATCCCTCTTCCATCACCTTTCCGCACACTGTTTAGAATGAATTAAAAACATTTTCCAGGATGGACCCCACAAGGAAGCCGACACTTAAAGGCAGATTCTGCAGTGGGCCAGCAAAGCCAGAGAACAAACCATACTTGAGGAAAATAATGAGTGATTTTTCCCCTGAATATGTGCTTTCAGTGTGAGCTCTGCTCCTTGCCCCATGGCACAGGTAATAGAGTTAACACCTTTTCTAAAATGACAAACAAGACAAAGATGAGGAAGCCATATATCATGGCTGTGAGAGATACTGGAAGGGGAACGTGAGTGGGATTAGCCAGGCACCAGCAGCGGCAGAAGTGAAGGGGCTGTGGGGGGAGAGCAGGACCACTCCACAGTAAGAAGCAGGATATTTCTCAGTAGCTATAAAACTGGTCCCAACCAAAATAGCTGATAAAGTGGAATTTTAGCTCCAGAGCTTTACTTCCATGAGATAACTGATGTTCCATTTTCATTATTATTTATGGAAGGAAAGAGGAGAGGAAAGGAGGGGGAAAGGAAAAATTTAAAAGTAAGGGCATTGCCCTCAGTCAGAGCAGCGTATGAGACTATTTTCACCAAAATTACTAATTATCATCATGGTCCTAAAGAGAAAAGAATGCATGGCATGTGGAAAATAAGTAACATCAGAAAGTAAGTAGCCAGGCACTATTTATTTTTTCACAGTGTAACCAATCAACTTCACAGCAGATACAGTAAAAGCAATGCATTACAACTGCTTTACAAAGTTCAGTGTTGAAACTCTTGATGCTTATCAGTTTAAGAGACATCAGAGCACAAACATCTAATCTGTTCATTTTGCACAGAACACATGGTATTCAATGGTGGTTTTTTACTCATTTTTATTTTTTAAGACTATGGCTTTCAGAGTTTTACGTTTAGAAGATTACAGGCTACATCTCAGAAACATCTGTACGAACCATGCACCAGGGTGCAAGCACACTTCCATTCAATGCACAAGGACTAGTGCAACATTTATATGACAATTTAATAGACATTAACATTCACAGTACAGCCACGAGCTATAGAACCTATCCTTCAAATTGTCTTCTCCATTCAAGAGGTTTCTGAGATATTTTTTTTTCCTAGAAGTTGTTATAACCCAGCTCTCTCCCATGATCTTCACAAATTCTGTTTTCAAAGCCTTGAGCAGCCAAGCCCCTTCTGATAATGAGGGCCACAAGCACCTCCTTTCTGAGCTTGTTAATATTATTCATCATCAGTTTCGAAGTCTCATCAGTCCTCAAAAACAGCTTTTTTAGCTGCTGATGTACTATGCCGCATGAGGTATATTGTTGCCAAAAAAACCACAACACCCAAAAACACAGGGTTAAATCTCTCAATTTGCTTTCATGTTTCCCTCAACTTCAAGAAATTATGAATACATATATACATACATAATCCCACAGACAAGAGAGAATAAAAGGCTAGAAAATCCTAGCTTCGTATCATTTTTGAATTTTCTGCAGTATTCTATAGCAAGCTAAAATTTACACTTATTTAAAACACTATCAGTGATGCCTAGTTACTCACTTTTGCAGTGCATGAAAATGAAAGCTTAAGGGATGATTTTTAGGGAGGGCTAAACATTCACAATCTGAAAAGTGGGTCTTTTTTATATGTTTTAAACTGCACGTCAGAGAATGAGGCATCAAAAAACTAAGGGTATACTACAAAGTGTGAAACTTCGAGTTGATCTTTTACCATGGTTACAATAGATTTCTCAAAATACAGTGCAGAATCCATTGACTCTGCAAATGCAATCACAGCAACTTCCTCCTCAGCACTGAAATTTCCTCCTACCTATATCTATAAATCAACTTTTCACCAAAGAGGGAATTTTCATGTTTACCTTCAGTGATATCAATGCCTCTCTTCAACAAGAACATTTCTGCCCTCTCTTTCTTCTTCAGTAAAAAGGAGTTAAATTAAAAAAGAATCCGTAAGACTCATCAAATGATGATGAGCCATAAGTATTTTAAGCTTTTGAACCATTTCTACATTCTAACTATGCATATCTAAATGGGTTTTTTAGGACCTTTTTGGTCACATGTAGAACTTTTTTTTTTTTTTGGGGGGGGGGGAGCGGGGAGCTTGTCAAAAGGACAATAAGGACTTGATGTATATTTTCATATCTTGCTTTCTAGTCTACATATGGATATACATGCATATGTCTTTGCCATTACCAGTATCTACCACACTCACAAACTCTCAGCTGTACGGGATTTAGCCAAGTGCATCATCAGTTTATCATATCTGAAGTCTTTTGGTGCAGCCATGCTCATTAATAATGTTGTCACATATTAAAATGACGGTATTAATGTTTCCCTCTAACCTGGCAGACAGACTTTGTCAAAATGGAGAAGCAAATAACAGCCAATTTAATACCTGCAAATGTTTTAGTTTTGGCATCGCAGAGAAAAGATTATGGTATTTTAAGACAGGCTGAAGAAGTTGTAGCTTAATCACATTAAAAGCCTGTGAGGATACCTTGGTGTTTTCAGGTAATTAAATATAATAATGGGTAAGTGCATACCAAGGCTATTGGAAAAATACCAAATAACTGAGTAGAACTGTAAATATCAGCATACTTATAATAATAATATTACCCCAACTGAGGAGGTTTCTGGAAGGAAAATTGAAACAGAAGAATAAATTTACATCTAATATCATGTATTTTATATATAATCCTTAGGAGTAGCACTAAAGGTTACAAAAGTTATTTTAATGTTCCATGGTTTTTTTTCAGTAAGTTATCCACAAGGGCTTTAATAGATAATTTTAGAAGGAACATTGATGCATAATACTGCAACGTTGTCCACTGGTGCCAAAATGATCAAATTAAATGCCTGGTATGAATGCTCACTTAGGTAGTTAAAAATATCATAATTTTTTCAAAACAGAATGAAAAAAAAAGGATGCACATGTAAGGGGCAAACTGTGAATCACTGAAATGCTAAGTGAACTCTAGGTGCTGAGACAGAGACTTGCATTAAGAGTATATTTGAATAATGAAACCTCAATATGATAAATATTGAGACATGTAATAAATCAAGTGTTACTTTTGAAGGATATTTCTGTAAATTTAGCATTGTAATTGTTCATAAAACTTCAATGAAGGGAAATACAAATTATAGCAACAGCAGTTAAGAACAAATATTAGATTTTTTAAGATAAGAATGACCATGAGATCACCATATTCTGATCCCTCAGTTTCATTTAAGGAAGTATTTCTATTCTATAGCAATTTAAACTGTATGTAAAGGTATCACAACACAACCTTTCATGTTGACACAAAGAGTCTAAGCAGTCACAGTGGACAACAGTGAGAAATACAAAAGATACTGCAAAGATGCACAAACCAGCAACATTTTTTTCAGTGACTAAAGTGTGAATACAGATTGTGTACTTATTCTGGGCCTACGAATATGCAAATATCCGTATTTACTTATCTGGGAAATGTGAGCCATAGTGGAAGTGCCTACATTATTCCTGCTCACATGCTGTCAGTGCACAGAGGGGCAAACATGACTTTACCTGTTTAAAATGGCCATGACGTCTTTTCGGCAGTCTTCACAAGCCAGAAGATTCCTATCTACTGTCTTCCTAAAGAGGAAAAAACAATTCAAGGGGAAATAGACATCCGTAGTGAAATAATGGTATGTTCTCACTTCCCACCCACATAGTAATTCATTTTGGGTTTTGTTTTTAAATAACAAATTGGCAAAAGTAATATATCCTGTGCAGGGGTAGTACTTGTCATTGCTGTTAACAGACTTCAACCTTTTCAAGTCTAAATGACAAAACAATCTTAATGCTGCCCTACAGAGCCCGTCTGCCTCCTCAGCTGGATCAACTGAAAATCACTTTCCCAATGTTTAGTGGCAAGGCATCTCCTCCTACCTGTAATGCCTGGACAGGGAAACTTCAAGAGGAAACTTTCTCTTTTGAATTCAGCAAGACTCAAACCCTGATGATAAAGATCACTCCATGAAGCCAGAAACACTCAAAAGAATTGCTTCCAGCCTGAAAAACGTTTGAGTCTCGGGGAGGCATGCAGAGATGTGTGGAAATGCAGCTACTACCAAGAATTACAAAACAGAAGCCTTATTACTGTGACCAGATGCCTGCCTTTCTTGATCCTGTCAGCTAGCCCAACTCAGGCCCTGCTGTCAGTAGCAAAATCTTCCTCATTTACACATGCCAGACTGCTACCCTTCTGAAACTCTTTTCTTGACTTAAGAAAAGGAACTGAGGGGAAGAACAAGGTAGATCAGTTTACAGGTCGTCTGTCTTGCATCCCCTGTGGCTCTCCCCACACAGCTCAAGTAATTTTGATCTACCATAAGCAAAACTTGCAGGCAAAGTAAGATTTGTCACTGGGAAGGGGAAGGAGATAGCCCAGGAATTTTACAGATTAATTTTATTTTCCTTAAAATATCATGTGGCTTTTAAAGTTTTTTAAGGAACAATCTATTGCTAGCAAGTCAAAATCACCTACGGAAAAACGGGTTAGATATTTAGTTGGCTACGGTTTTAACTAACCGCCTATCTCCATGAGCTGTCTGAGATATCCTCTAAAGCCTTCATTAACGCTCTAGCTTTCTCAGTGAGTTTTACTAGTAAGTAAAGTCAAAATTTTAGTATTCACTACCTTTTCATTAGCATCATAATATATCCAAAAAGACAACAAAACCCACGATACTGAGCCCTGTGACAAGATTTAGACACCTTGCCCTGGAGCACGATCAAAACTCTCCCCCTACACCACACAGGGAATCCCTCAGTGCCCCATAACAAGACAATCAGCTCAATGAAATCACGCCTGTGCAAAGATAAACATTAAGTGCAGGGGTGCACTTTTTTTCCCCATCGTTCTGAAAGCCACATCACACATCTGTCTTCTGAAGGGAAGCATGTACCCTGTTTCAAATTACAGTCTTGCAGACCGAACTCACCCTTCCTTTTAACTAAAAACTGTTACCAATCTCCCTGGAGCACCCCGGCTATCCTAGTTCATGCCATCAAAATCCACCTTTCCCACTCCCTGAAGGAGAGAGGGACTTGACTGAATGCAGTGTAAGTCAGGTTTCCATTCCCAAATGTTTTAGCCCTCAAAGGGACTGACAGTGGTGTAGACACCTAGACACTAACTCTTTCCCAGTGTCTGCTGTACAAGTTAATACTCAATAGTTTTAATAATACCTTTATCATTAATAATAAAAGGAGAGAAAAAGATAAGCTTTTTTTTCTGATTGAACCTGATTTCTGGATTTCTGTCTGATATTTCACCAGAATGATCGCTCAAGATAACCGTCTATTGCTCATTCAATCTGTAATCAATGTACAGGAAAAGCACAGTATTTTTTCTTTTTACATATATATATATAAGATCTAATTATGTTGCAGGGAAATGAAAAGCATTATCACAAATGCCAGTGAGAAATCCAACAAATAAATAAAAGTCACTCAGATCCATCCAACTGGATTCTGGTATCTCCCCGGTGACCTGCCCCCCATCTTTCCCTTTTCTCCACACCAGCTTTCAGAGCAAACTCTCAGCGGAACGAAATATGCCCATCACAAGAAGTCGTCCTTCTGCATCCCGCTGTAGCCTCCCATCACCTGTCTTGGACCAGAACTTGGTCATAGTCTTGCATGTTCAGTCAGATGGTCTCACCCATCTGGTTGAAACATTACCTTACAAAAAAGTAAAATGAATTTTCAGGTTTTGATTCATGCGGCAACATGGCTTTACAACTGCTACTGCTGGTACAAGTGAAGCAGAAAAGGCAACCGAAAGAGGAAGGACAGATCTATTCCTTTCATTGACTTAAACCACTTGGTTAGCAAGCCCCTGGCATGAACCAGTGCAGAGGCTTTTTCTACAGCCTGGAGAATATTCTACCCCTCCCCATGAGTCAGTCTCCCCCACAGCACACTCATTGGGGTATGCAGACATTCACAGAGCTTTTCAGGAATGGAAGCACAGTAATTCTTTCTAATTTCTGCCCTTGTATTCTTTAGCTGAGGAATTCTACATTATTTTCTACTTTCCATAGCTATTTAATTATTAAAAAATACAGTATTATTTCACAAACATAAAAGATCACATTTAATGTATAACTGAAAGTACAGTGAATTAATATATATTAAAAAATATTTTAAAATTTAAATTAGATGTATTTGCACTAATTTTCAGGTATTTGGAAGCAGTTAAATGATGACTGATGCAATTAAACAAAACATATCTTACTTTAGGCAGATAAATATTTAAATTGAGAACCCTCCTGTTAGGCTTTCAATTGAAAGGTCAAAGGTGTTCACAGATTACAAAGCACGGTTCATATATAATTTCTAAAATCTTTTACTGCCATAGCAAATAAGCAAGAAAAAATGACAAATTCCATGTTGCAGGTGCTTCTCCTTCAAAGTCTTACACAAACCTATGTCTCTGAATGTCAGAAAACCGGGTGAGGTTAAAGCCTTTGAAGCACACCACATGTGAATATAAAATACATTACCCAGAGCCCATGCTTTGGTTGCACTGCCACTACATAAAACAGATTCATTCAGACACGGAAGACATGCACTTGAAGATCAGTGAGGTACAATCATAGACAAAACCTTACCAAAAATAACACGCTGAGCTGTACTCACTACTAAAATAGACAAGTTGTAAACACTAACACAGAAATATCAAGCAAAAGTCTCTTTTTTTGAAAAATACATTTCAGGAGATGCCTAAGATTGGTGCAGTATAAAACAGTTTCCTCGGACTTTTTCACTCCTTTGCCTTTTCTCCTCTTAGGTCCCTCTCTTTCAGTGAGAAAACTTCTTACTGAAGAGGCCCTGGCTCACACCCTTAATGTTCAATCATTTGAGCTACTGAACACTCATTATTGAAATTAGTGCAAATTAAGCATGTGTTAATGGCATCAATTCAGGACAGCATCCCTCTTTATGGCAGTACATAAGCACACACTTTTCTGAATCCTGGTCTAATTACAGTATTGATTAGAAATAGGTTTAAGCATGTGCTTAAGCAGTAATGGTCAGAATAATATGACTCCAAATACTGTGATTCCAGCTATCAGTAAACAAACTTTTATCCAAGTAGGTTTGAAAAATGATTGCAGCATGTAAGTCCAAGTAATTATATTCTCTGTTTCTTGCCATTTTTTTTTGAGTATCACTTAGATTTCTGGGAATCAAATGTTTACATGCAGATTGGAAAGAAAACACATAGGACTAAAACAACACATTTATTACATGCCATGTTACAGTTCACTGTATTCCCATTTCTATTTGCACTCACAGCACTACGGGAGACCAAAATTATTTCATCAGAAATAAATGAAGTACATAGAAAAGTTTGTCAACAGACAGAAGCAAGTGTACCCATAAGCCAAACAGCCATAACGTTCAATAGGTTTAATACTCCGTTACATTGTTTCATAGAAATTAGAGATGAAAGACTTCTTATCCATCCCTTGCCAATTCTGGATATTTTCTGTTCTCCAATTCAGTCACTGGAGGCTGATTGGCAACTGACAACCACATGAACAGAAAAAGCTAACTAGATGTGCCAGAGGAGAGCAGGCTGTGAAATTTGTATTTCCTCTTGTGAAGTGCCAAGTTCTTTCAAGTTCCTTTTGTTTAAAGGTGAGTTAATGAAACTCAGGAGCTCACAAAATCTGGGCCTTGTATTGTATAGCAAGTAGACTGCTTTTCAAGTACACATCCAACATATTGCTGCTGAAGCCACCGCCATCCCTCCCACAGAGGAATGTGTTTAGTGTGCTGTCAAAAAAACATCAAACTGCACTATGGAATTAAAATTGACACGTTTCCGTTGTAGCGAACATTTTCTGAAAATGAGACTCTAAAGAAACAATAAATTATACTAGACCAGTGTTGTTAAGATGCCACAGTTCTACGCTCAATCTAACAGTCAGAAGAAGTTGGTGCTCAGAAAGGTTACACAACCAACAATGTCCGCCTACCTCTACAGCAGGCTTTCTGATTCTCTCAATGACTTTCATACTTCATCAGCAAATTACTGAAATAAAAGTCTGCATTAACATGGGATCTTCTCTATCACACTTTCTTCCAGAATCACTGCACCCAGTCTTGCATTCCCTGTTAAAACTCTGGGGCTAAACACTGCAGTAATGTTGTATTGTGTATCATGTATTACTATGTCTGGTACCAACTAGAATATAAAAATACATTAATCTTTTCTGAGAAATTCAGAGGAGGAAGCACATTCAACAGAAATATTGGGGGGAGGGGTGGTCCTTCATGTATAATTTTCTATTATTAGCCAATAATCATGTCTTTATCTCCAGTACTGAACATTCTTACCTACAGCCAAATGCTAATTCCATTAATCCTCTTTAAAGATCTGTAAGGTCTTCTGTGTAATTCTGACTTTTCCTTAATGCATATCTTAATTTTACAGTGATTTTTGCAAGCTCACTTGAGACCAATTTCTTTTTGAGAGACTGCACTTCCCCATAATAAAGACAATGGATTTAAAAATAGAAATGAGATACTAAATACTGCCAGTCAGCAATTGTCAACACAGAGAAGTCAGTCCAGAAAGGCTACTACTGAAGAATTGCTACCAAAGTTAACAGAAACACTGACCACAAAAAGGTTGGAGAACTGGTCCTGTGATTTTGGGGGGAATACATACCATTTTGTAGAAGGATCTGCAATGCATAAGGATTATTTTAACACGCTGCCCCACCCCCACCCCGAATAACAGGGCTCTTCCATTAGAAACAAACAAATATCAAGGAGGTAATTACACAACAACCCATAACACAGGTTCGGTAAATTCATATCATCTGGCTTTGGCTCAGTGACTAGCATATGCAGTAACAACCAGAATCTACAAAACCATACTCTATGCCAAGGGGAGCAGGGCACACGCCACACTCCTAGGGGTGGAGATCTGACATAGCGGCTTTGAACACAATGACTATAGCGCTGTTACAGGTTTTCCAAACTCTGATGATGACACAAATTCTATCAAATGCAGAGTTATGACAAAGGAGAGGAATGGAGAGGATGTGAAGAGCATTACGCTTAATGGCCAGAATCTCAGCCAACATCAGTCTGGTTTCTATGAAATGAGCAAGCAACAGCAGCTGGGTAGGAATTTTTGAAAGTTGTAGCCTTCTTGGAGAACTTCGGGGAACTCACAACAGTGAAGTAATGCAGATGGAACACAAATGCAAAGGTAATCTAAGGTTGAAAGCCAAAAGCCTATATCAATGGTCAGGATAAGACAAGCTCAGAATTACCCTTGGGACTTTTGTGATATATCCATTTCTCGCTGCTCTAATCTCTGCATTCTGTATAAATCTGAATGTGATTAATTATGACTTAATCACTCTTTTTAACATACAGCAGAGAACAAACGGCTGGTTGAAAAATAGAAATGTTCCATTTCAACTTTTTAAAATCAGGGATTCATAAAATCATCATCTTATGGATGAAATGGATGAGAATAACTAATCCCATTTTATTAAGGCTTTCTTTGTAAAGGTGTAAGAGATGCTACGAAATTCAGCTGCATTATCATTTAGGATTAAAACTGAAAGCTTATGCAGAACTGTTCAGTTAAATAACATAGCCTCTTCGACTCTGCGTTTTGTTAGAGATGGACAAAAATATGTATGTGTTTGGGCAAGTTAAATCTTAGGGAGATTTATTTTTAAACTTTCTCTTCAAAATACCAGTATCAGTTCTATAGTTGATCACAAGAGGGAGACTACATCACCAGATTTCCTCTCGTTTCAAATTTTTAAAGCATCCAAACAATTTGAGTCATTTTGGACCAGCTGTAATCTTTGATGGCTCACTGAAAAGTGTTAATGACTGTTCAATTACCATTTTTTTTCTGAGTTTGTCAAACCTCTGAAATTTATAGATAAAGATAGCCAATCCAGTAAACAAGATTGAACAGTGCAAAGGCAGTTGGAAAGAAGATTCGAGAATAGGAGTCAATTTTTGCAATACGGATGTGTATTCTTCCTTCTCTCCAAGATCCTGTGCGGCAGTCTTCAAAACAACAAAAGAAGCTAGCACAGTCTTTCCCTTCTAGGCACTCATATCCATAATCATCGTCACGTTCAGGGAGATGATTAATGTTATTAATTGGAATTAGTGTTGATCCAGGTCGAACAGCAATTGCAGGTGGTTTCTTAAGAAAAAAAAAAAAAAAAAAAAGCGGTTTGGTGTTTTTTTTTATTCTAACATTAAATAATTCCACAGGCTTTCCATAGCAAAGACTAATATAAGCACCTTCAGTACAATACATAGAAATTCTAATATTAAAGAAAACAGTTCTAGGAGCTTTATGAATTATGAACTGCTGTATATAATTAGCTCATGCAGGCAAAAGATCATGAATGATTTTCACCTGTCACAGTGAAAACTGGGTTGTGCTGAGATTTGGGAATAGTGGATAATTAGTTACACGGACAGGGTTAGCTGATCCCATCTACAGAACACAAACGAACATTTTGAAGTCAGTCACAGCTTGACAACTGGGTCACAAGCAAGTCCACAAGCAGGCTATAAAGCATCACTACCAAGGGAATGATGATTCTCCCATTATTTGGAGTCTTTAGAATGAGACTGGATGTGTTTCTGGAAGCTACATTTTCACCGAAACCAAGCTAATGAGGTCAGTACAGTATTTTGGTGAAGTTTGAGAGACTGAAATACATAAGGCCAGGCTACATCATCTAGCTCTCCGATGTTAAATCCCTAAACAATGTGCCTCATCTTTAGAAACCCAAGACGTAATACTCCCTAGAATGCCATTTAAGTCACTGAAACCGATTAATTCAGCTCTTAATTCTTACTTTTAGTTTCTGTTGGCATAACTGAACACTCCTGCAACCTGTTAAAAAACTCATTGTAACAGCTGTTAAGATTCATAAATAATTTTCATAGAAAAAATCTGGGTGCCTTATTGCTTAGTACCTAAACTGTTTACTACTCCCTTTCTTGCAGCTTTTGCCTTTTCACTTTCCTTTTACTTGCACTACCACAGCGCATCTTTTGTCCCTCATTATTTTGTTTCCATGCAGTTCTTCATTCTTCATCCTTGTTTTCCTGAATATTTCAAAAAGCATTCTCTTTCTCTGTCTGTCCTTTCTTCTCTTTATAAATCTCACAGACTTTTTAAACTACTCGATAATCCTCTTTCTTTCAACTCCCCCCACCTTTGACATCTCTTCTCCAATCTTCAGACTGAAGACAGGTGTTACATCAACACTACTCTTACATTGCTTTCTCTCTTTTCTACCATCTCCATATTTTGTCATGTAAGGAATAAACACAGCAGGAAAGGATGCAGTCAGAAGAACTAACTGGGTATTGAAGTGTAGAGAAGAATCTCTCTTCAACAATTATATCTCATAGAAAATGAAAAAATACGGGAAAAAAAAAAGATGAAAAGCAGGAAGACACATCATTTAGATTCTTGTTATGTTTTAGAGTGCTGTTGTCCCAATTTCCAGGGAATTAGTTTGGCCAGTACACAGATCTCTATACATTATCAAGAAGGCACTCTGTTGCTGCAGGGACATTTTACGCAACGTCCCAATGGGTGATGCTAAAGCAGTGCAGTATCCACCACACTTTCAAATAGCTTTATTTAATAAGTGTCTTTACCAGAGGAAGTTTCACACAGACTGCTGTTTCAACACTTTTTAGACGTGATGACCTGGGGAGCTAATTAGCATCCTAAAGGACCTCATTATTCTTTTCAGTTATGATAAAATACTGACAATACAAAAAAACAGCAATCACATACATCTACCCTAATTTGAGGCATTACAAACAGGGCTGACTTTTATAAAATATGAGAAGTTCATTTTTTTAAAAAAAAATTAACTAACAATTTTTATTTTTTTTTAAGATATATAGGGAAAGATGCTTATTTTTGACTTATGCTTACTCTGGCTTTACAACAATTTTATGACTGTTGGTTCTGGCATGACTTGTTTCTACTAGTGGGGGTAAAACAGGAATCCCCAACTCAGACACACCACGGAAAGAGGAAAAAGTAACTACTGCTTTTCACTGCTCATGTCACCAGCACGGACTGAGGCTGGCTACTGAATTATGGGTTTGAAGAGATGGCCTGAGAGAGGCAGAAAGACAGTGCCATATCATAGGTCTGACTACCTACAGGGAATACATAAAATGTGTGTAAGACAGAGACAACGTGACAGAAGATGGGAAAAAAACCCAACACCTCACAAGAAAATGACCTTATATCAATTGTCAGAGAAACATTAAAAAATAACACATAGATACAGTAGTACATGCTGATTATTCATGTACATGCCTTCTGATATTGTAGATAAAACTCCATGTACAGCAAGAAGCACTTATAATACACTCTGATAGGACCAAAACCAAATTATTCTACATCAGCACTAATACATGTACAAAAGAAAGCTATCATCTGTGGAGATCATAGCACAGGTGATGCATTCACTTCAGGTAAAATGTTGATCAGAACAAGATCCACAGCTAATTAAGTTTAATCTTTCTTGTCCAAACTCATTATCTTTACTAATGTGGATTTACATAAGCCAATTCATACTGCCTTTCTTGAATAATGCCAGCACATACTTTGCAAGATAAAACTGTAATCATTTGTAAAATCTCACCACTTTTTCACAAGATCATTTATTTGTACCTTATTGGCATCGGTACCTGGAACAATAAGCTTTTATTGCTTTTTTCAATAGAAATAGAGGACCTATGCAAGGCAAGTTTTCCATTGTAAATGAGAACTTATCAGAAGGAATTAAACTGACTATTTTAATTAAATTGGGGGTTTGAGTTACATATCCATAACTACAAGAGAAAAAGAATTAATAGAAGCCTTTGTCAAAGATAAGGGGGGGGGGGGGGGGGAGAAAAAATATGGATTTGTAATTGTATGACTTCCCATTAATCAGATGGCTTTTTTTAATTGTTTGATTTGGAACAAGAAATTTTATAGGTTTTTTTTATAAAACATCACCAAAAAAACCCCTATTTACTGAACTAGAAACCTTGCATCTAAGTATATTAAATTAAATCTCCCCTTTTTTTAGAGTAATCTCTTATCTAATAAGGTCTTACAGCCATAAAGTGCTGAAAGATTTCTGTGAAAATTCTATGTGAAAAGATGGTTGGTTTTCAACTACTTCGAAATAAAAAGCATGCTTTAAAAACACAGTAAATCACAACTGAACAGTGTTTTGAGTATTATGTTGGTAATTTTAATGTTAGACCAAACCCCAGCTATTTATTCAAAAGGTGTCATAGTTTCTATCCCACCATTATTCTACATTTTCAATTGCCATATGCACTGAAAATCTCAAAGCATTTGGCAGATTACTGCACAAATGGCTGATGTGCAAACAGATTCTGGAAAGTCTTGTTACTCCCTTCAATAGAGTATTCTTGCAAACCACTTCAATGGCTTCTGATCTGGCAGCGGCTGATCTTTAATATCTCCCTGGTTTGAATAA
The DNA here is from genome assembly GCF_017639655.2 of Falco naumanni. Classification (NCBI taxonomy): domain Eukaryota; kingdom Metazoa; phylum Chordata; class Aves; order Falconiformes; family Falconidae; genus Falco; species Falco naumanni. The sequence continues at coordinate 56,648,451 of NC_054054.1, forward strand.
CCACTATTTCCTCCTCTCTTCCTCTTCTGCTCATCGTGCATGCTGAGACCAGGCCTATTTCAGCTCCCTGTCACCTAAGTGTTGTTGAGACCTCATTGCAACAACAGCCTGAAAATGAACCTGCTATGCTAACACTGGGAAGTCCCCCAGATTCTGCAGCCTGTTACCATTCATCCTCACTGCTCAGCCGTGGCCTCTGCCAAAGCCTGGTTTCCATCCCTTCCATTATGCCCACGCTTGCTTCTACTGCAAAGAGAAAGGAGGTCTGAGGTTTACATTTTCCAGTGTTCTTGGCTGTGCTGGATTCCTTGAGGATCACAGTGATGCGCAAACAAGGCAGCACAGGGCCCTTCACCACTAGCCTTATCCCAAATACACAGTGGATCCACTCAGAGCAGCTGACCGTATGAAATGTAAGGGCTCTTGTTTCCCGGCATTAAGCTACAGCAGCCCCACAGTGCCCCAGGAAGCCAGCCTCCTACAGCAGCACTGCTCAAAATGGGCACCCCAGTGCTCTCCTACTCCAGCCACAGGATGGATATGGTTCATAACAGGATTGCTGCATTTCCATGTCCGGGATTCTGTAATTTCAATTTCTGTTTGAACTTGCACAGGTGATATTCAACCTTCACCCAGAAAAGACAACTGGTATTGTGATTCAGCTATACTCCAGCTTCATTTGATGAAATGACGTGGAAGGGGGCTTTATAACACTGTCCTTCCTCTTATTCTCTCCAAAAAATGACTACAATCAAGCCATGAGTGTTCAAACGAATAAGCTATTTAATGTCTTTACTTTAAAGTTTTATTAGTTTAAAGATTAGCTTTAAATATGTGTACTGGCTTCCAGCTATAGATTCTTTGGAAGTTTCAGTATTCTTACTACACGAACAGAAAGCCTCTTAAGATGGAGTTAATACTTGTTCCTGGGATATGTGGAGGTTCACACCATACAAACATCAGCTTGTAAAAGCAGAAGGTTCATTTTATCAGAAAGAAACATGGAAGTAAATGAAACAAGAAGACCTAAGGTAGAATTTCTGAAGTGAAAGGAAGTCAGAATACTGACCAATAACGAGCACATCTTCCTTTACAAAGCTAGTGAGGTAAGACCTAAGTTAGGTGGTGCAGATCCAAACAAATCCTCATACCTTCAGACCATTTACATTATCTCTACTGCTACAGCCTTATCTATGGTTCGCTGCCAGGTGCTGTTTTCAGAAACACCATGCCAAGATAGACCTGTCTCCATGGGCACATACTCCATGGGCAGCTCTAGAAGCACAAAGAGCTTGGGCATGGGACAGAAGGATGGAATATTGTATCAAACCACTCTCTAGCTTATTCTCATGTGTCTCTTTCTTTCACATGAGTGGACTAACCTAAAACTTTTGTTCATTAGTAGTATTTACAGGAAAATAGTACAAGCCCCGAGCTGTAAAAGAAAAAACCAAAACAAAACAAAACAAAAAAACCCCCAACAAAACCAGACAAAATAAATATTAGTGTTTGAACATTAGCCTTTCTACTTAAGAACGAGTCTTCCAAAATTAATGCTATAATAGAGAGCACTCTGCTTTGCTTCTGCTTTTTTTTTTTTTCCCCTTGTTTAGCTAAACTTACTGATGGCTTAGATCTTGCCTTCTTTTCTTTTCCTTTGTCCCCTTTTCTGTTGCTGGTAAAATAATGCAAGGTGCCATATTCCATCAAGGCGGCAAACACAAATATGAAGCAAACTGAAACAAAAAGGTCCATTGCTGTCACATAGGAAACCTTTGGGAGTGACTTCCTAGCAATTGTACTCAATGTTGTCATGGTCAGCACCGTTGTAATGCCTGTTTGAGAAAGAACATAAAAAAGACAGGAAAAGAGAAGCGTATAAGGAATCCAATCATAGTCACAAAAAGTCCTCAAATTAGCCCCTAATTCATTCACAAGGCATACAAGAACTGAGCCACAGCAGGGTTCACCACTGATCACACCCACAGACATCAGTGCTATTGCAAAAATCTATCCCTATGGATCCAGCAGCCATCATACAGAAGGCAGCACATTTCACCTTCAGTTTACATCTCTCCCATTTTGAACATGCGCTGAATAAACAATGACACTAAGAAAATCTGTGTAATTCAATAGACAAACAGGTACAAATAAGCACGCAAATTTTATAAACACAAAAAAAGTCCTTTGGCTCTTGGATTATTAAAATGTACAAAAGGGCACATTCAGAACAAAAGGTGTGCTATTTATCAATTATTTCAAACTTCCAGAAAATATGAGAAAAAGGAATACTGTTTTCAATTATTTGTTTCTGACATGTAGCATATCAAACTAGATGACCTTCATGGCCTTTCTTACGTCATTCTCTTAGTTACTAGGTATTTTTTCACTACTGTGTCTTAAGTAATAGAAAACGCTTCCCTTAATTCACTTACATACAAGTTAATTAAAAGAACAAGCTGGCCTTAATAATGTTGTATTCAGAATCTCAACTACACCACTCTTCATTGGTTTAACATTTAGGAGGTATTAACATTTTCTTCTTATATTTGATGCTTCAGGGATATGCAAAGCCTTTTTCATAGTAGTCCAAAATTAAGATGTGACCTATCCTTTGGAAAGTAATACTTGAACACAAAAATAATTTGTTATTTACATGCACAGGCTGATTGCAAAAAATGCATTACACCAGTCTATGGCTGTCTATGGCTTTTAAGTCAAAGCATGGAATCAGGGCTCACTGTGGACTGACTGATCCTGCAGCAGGAAAGCAGTGTTGATTTTGCAACAGACTTCCCAATGAAATTACATGCCTAAAAGGGCAAACAGCTCACCACAGAGTTTTCCAAAAGAGCTTCGCTTCCACTAGATGCTTTTGAAAATCAGTGAGGCATTTCTCTGCATAGTGAAATGTCCAAATACCTTCGATCATCGAAAACCTTTTGCTTTGGGAAACCACAATCTGCCAGGATCTTTCAACATATATGGAAGAAAAAGGCCCAAGACTTTTCAGTGTACCAGACCCCAGCACAGCCTCCAGGTGGGAGGTCACACCCACCATTCCCCTTACTGACTTCTGTTCAGAGAGGGCAAAGGGAGACATGGACATTTCCAGTCCTCTCCACTATGCAAAAGGCATACAGGGGTCTGTCACAGGGAGTAAACCTTCCACATCACGCCTGCCTGCCATGATGGACTTTGCTTAGTTTTGGCTTTCTTGTCTAAATTTCTCAGACCTTCTATAAAATTGTCTCTATTTGAATGGTATTCTATTTCTTCTTCACCAGAACATCTGCATGTAAGAAAAGTCATCCTACAATCTGTCAAATGATGGCTTCTGAATGTTCTTACAAAAGGAGCTCAGAGTTAACTGCAGGGAACTGTAAATATGACATTGCAAATGTTTGTAGTACATCTCAAGTTGATAAAGGTTAGTACTGCTGAGGTGGGAGCATGAGAACTCTAGCTTAACCATAAGATCAAAGGCAAATTTGCTAGGTTCATGACAGAGAAAAAGTACTTTGTAAAAACAACAAACTGGATACAGAACTAGCAGGTTACCAATACAACAGTTCCTGTTATAGCTAGCATCTTTCCAGATGGTACCCACAATGATGTTCAACAATTAGTCAGTCAAAGAAATCTCATAAATTTCTAAATCAAGATTTGAAACTACAAAGAGACAGTTTCACTTATTTATTCAAGATTTTAGGCTCACTTCACTAAACTTTGCAGTACTTTTGAATAGCACAAAGATACAAGACTCAGATTTTCTTCCCTTACCTTTTCATTAGCCTACTGAGCCATGCTCATTTTTGCTTGCTTGCTTTCTCAGCTTGACTGCAGGTGGTTCAGTTTCAGTGGGAAAGGCAGGGAGTTAAAACTTGGACTCACCCTTCTAGTAGGGAACACTCCTACAATGTGGGAATGGGGTCTTCGCAGTCCTATAAGCTGATGAGGAAAATAAACTCACTTCTCTCACTTCCTAAGATGCACTCCCAGCTATTGAACTTTCCCCCCGGAATCGGTCATCACCAGTTTCACTAAAAGCATCTGTCACTGCTAAGCTCGAAGCTGCTACTGTGTATCCTCTGCACACACAGCTATCATTCTTTCTGTGGGGACTACAACTCTTCTCCAAGGCAGCATATGAATCCTAACCAAACACAGGAGACTGACACCATGCTAAACCAGCCAGCCAAGATGACACTAACACAGAATTATCTCTGTAGCAGAACTTGCAACGTACTTCAGCACTGTCAGTAGTAAAAGCAGGACAGTGAGTCAGTTTTTGTGAGGTATATGCTTAACTGCTTGCAGTGCAACTTTGGTTGCAAATTTTCTATCCTATCCTTGGCTTAAAAGAAAAACTTCTATTATTTAAAAAACCCAACAACAAAAACCAACCAACCAACCAAAGATCTTCACAGTTTTCGCCTGTATAGTAATGACAAAACCATTTCACATAATTCCACATACATTCAGGGAAGAGTCGAGTCACCACGCCTGAAGGTATTTAAAAGATGTGTAGATGTGGTGCTCAGGGACATGGTTTAGTGACAGATTGGCAGTGTTGGGTTAACAGTTGTACTGGATGGTCTTAAAGGTCTTTTCCAACCTAAATGATTCTGTAAGTCTATGATGCTAAGTGAAGTTTAATCATACTTGTCAGACTAATGACTGCCATATTGCCACCCCTGGAGCTGACAAAAAGAACATAAAAGAGAAAAATTGTATCATGTGAACAACAGCAGATCCACAAGGCTTGAATCAGGATTTGCAGATTTCCATTCTCAATACTCCCTCCTTAAGCCCTGCTGTGCACCCACAGCAGGATCCTCCTACTCTTAATCTTACAGTTCAAGAGAAAGGTGACCAATGGTCACAATCTGAAGGGGAATAAACTGTGGTTGATTTACTGTCTGGTGCAGATTTGTATTCCTGGGGAGTACCAGACCCTTCAAGGTTGATAAAAGACATTCTTACCCAGAGAAGTCCTTGCAGGAACTGCATCCTTATTGATCCAAAATGACACCCATGAAAGAACAACTGTGAGTATACAAGGAATGTATGTCTGAATAGTAAAATATCCCATACGTCTGCTGAGATCAAAGAAGATTGTCATAATAATATAATCACCTATAAATTAAAAAAAACGAAAAAATACTTTAAAATAGTTTTCAGTTGTATCTTCATCTGTTAGTTTTGTTCTACAAAGACATTACATGAAATAAAACTTAACATTTTGCCTTACCAGACAAGGTATGAGAAATTTCAGTTGTATTTCGTAACCCTACAAATGCAAACTGATACAATCTCCAGTATTTTGGATCTGCCACTTCAACAGAGGTTTTCTTCCATTTGTATTCAATTTCATTTCTGGGATATCCATCTAGAATAAAACAGAGCAAATCAAGCGTTCAGCCACAGTATATACCAAAGCATGTTTTGTGATCCCTTAAGTTGTTTATAAACTAAACCAGGGCTATACATAAAGTTGATCAGAGAGAAAGCCAATCTATAATCCACCTGATACACTCTAAAAATTAACCACAAAATATCTAGCCTCAGTTTTAGGCCTAGTTAAGTGTATGATTGATCAAAAACAATGTAAATGTTTAGGAAATATCTACACAATATTATGGAACTCAGATATGAAAAACTGGTGCAGAATCATGACTATGAATTAATACACAAATGTACTATACATTATCATTAAATAACCAAACAATGCTTAAAAGGACAGACACTTTTTAGTATGTATCTTTATAAAATCCCTGTTGATGTGTATTGAAAATTTCTTTATATATTATTCCCAGAATGGATCTTTGTGGACTGATTCACAGTCTAGTACTTCAGCTTTAAGGAAATGCAACCTTCTTGATTTTCATGTGTCTCACATGTTGCCCCACATTATCTTGCAGAAAAGGCAGAAATGAAATAAAGCAAGACTCACTGGTGTGGTACAACTATTTAATCAATGGAGCTACCAAAGCTCACTTAGCTGCAAGCACTCAAGAAGGAAGTATTCAATGAAAACATTAATTTAAAAAGCATCACTAATGTTTGATTTCATTGCCTATTAGGCTTAATATTTAGGAATGACTTATTTAGCTGTGTTCAGGTGGGTTTGGTTTTTTTTGCCAGTAATAGTACAATTCCCTTAGAAACTGTTGGTTTGGTTTTTTTTTAAATAATATATACTTGATATTAAAGAAATGAAGCCTGAAAGTTGTGTTTCTTGCTCACATAAATAAGTCCCACTGAAAGGAGGAGGACTTAAGACTGATCAAGCATTTCCAGGAACAGGTTGAAGAAGACTGATCTTATTTTTCCTTTTAAGTATACCAGATGGAACTAATTCAAAGCTGGCAAGTCTGGCAGGCATAAAAAAGAAAGTTCTTCCAAGGCAATAGATTTCCATTAACTGGAATGGGCATTGTATCAGACTCCTAAGCAAACAGATTATTTTTAAAGTTGCACCTAAATGAAATGCATGTAATTCAACTCAGTCGCTACTGCATTTAATAATGCATCAAATAATGCAATAAATCTAATCAAAGCATAAACAGGTCAGTTGTTTCCTTCACTACAACACTTTAAAAAGTAAACACTTGCTCTCTTGCTGCCAGAATTTAAGGAAATTTAAAGCCTGAATGAAAGTAAAGATTAAAAAAAAAAAAAAAGTATTTTACCACCTACAGCTTGAAAACTCCAGTGGACAGGAGTGTTCATCCATAGGGAAGTTATGAAGCTGAAGATAACATTCAGCATTAATTGTCAGCCTAATTAGAAAAGGAAGGGGAAAAAAAAAAAAAGAAAAAAGATTATATTCAAGCATCCAGACACTTCAGACTAGATAGTAAAGAACAAGTACGGATATCAATTTTGCCAGTTAATGGATGTTACACATAGCAACTGTGTTTCTGCAAGAAACATGCAGCATCACCACCAAAGAACAAAAACTATCATCATATGCAACCTGACAACCTGCATCATTTTGACTGGCATTTCAAACCACTTCAAAAATTTCAATTGATTTGGGGGGATCTCTCCACTCTTTACCAGAACTAGGGGATAAAAAGAAGGGACTGAAGGCAGGGCAAGGAGGGGAGTTTATGATAGCAAACAATGGAAATTTCTGAAGAACACATTTGTCAAATCAAATTGCATTTGGCGTAACTCTATGTGGTGGTTATATACACGAGAGAGAAAGGGGGGACAGGGGGGACACGGGCTTGCTCTGTACTCATGGAAGCAGTTCTGGTGAAGACAATAGAGTGGCTAGGAAAGAGCAGACTTGGTATTTCTGCTCATTTAACGTCTAAGGCATTCAAGTAATCACACAACTCACACACATTTTAGAAGTGGTTTAGGACTTGTAAGGGTATCAACTGAATCACTTACTGCTTTTGTAAATACTAATCACAGATTTCCAAAGAGCTTCCAAGCAACCAATACAAAACCCAGTTCTGCTAACTTTCACTAGGAAGCTGGAGTAAGGGGTTAGACTCCAAACTGCCTACTTTGCATTTAAAATTCCTGTTCCTTTGCTGGTAAGACTGTGAAGAAAGTCAGCATATCTTTTAAAATCAACTTGAAAATAAACATAATACTTGCATACTTGACTGTATGCAGTACTTACATACTAGACACAAAGGGATGGGGAAAGGAAGATTCTGCCACATGCTGCCACAAAGCTCTCTAGGTCTGTGAACAAAGCAGTTATTCTACACAAAGTGTCACTAGGATCTTTCTAGAAATTTGTCCTGGGCAAAAGAGAAGTTTATAAGGGAAAGTGTATTTCTTGCCATATACTGGGGCGAAAAAGAAGAAACACACCACCACCACCGTATTTCTAAATAAAACACTTCCATCTCTCTGAAGATGCTTTTCAAATTTGCCAGCTATGGTATATGCCTTTATTGCCTTTGCTTTCCATTTTCAACCTTTGGATAGTCAAACGCTTAAAGAAAAATAAAACAAAACCAGACTTTTATTAAAACCAGCACAACTAGACCTGGAATCACTGATAAGTGCAATGGATAGACAAGGACTAGCCTTAAAGGAGACTTAGTAAGCCTGACTAACAGAATCACCACGTCTGCTCCCTGAATTACCAGCAGGGAAAGAGTGGTGGCACAGGGCAGCCCATGAACCTGGAGCACTGTCAGATCCTATTATTGTTCCTTCAATAACCAACATATGAACCTCTCAATGTTATTCTACCTTAGGCCAAATTCAGGCCATATCCTCACCTATACAGATGTTTGCACATTGCAGTGCTGGGTGAATATCTGTGCTGCTGTTTTATTACTAGCTCATTGCACTTCAAATCTCACACAATAATTCTAACGTACTGCGCTGGGAGAGCTCACATGCTTTTTTTTGTTGCATCTGTTTGTTTCTTTGTGTTACTTAGACCCTGTTTAAAAGAAATTGTATATGGAAACTGAATGGATAAAAAAAGGTAAAGTCCAAGTATGACTTTAGAATTGTTAGCTACAAAATGAAAAAAATTAAATATTAGTATGTCAACAGAAGAGGCTGTCTAGAGATTTTTATAAACACCAGCATAATCAACTGTTTAAAAAGTGCTCTGCAGAAACAGTTGTATGCTCTCAAATGAAACATACTAAGAAAAAACACTTTAAAAAAGAGTATCTTTTTAAAACATTCTAAATTTTCTTACTTCTGATACAGAATACTTTTATAAATTTTTCATACAACACAACTAGCCTGCATATGAAAAAGCATAAATGAATGAAAAGAAAGCAGTTAAAAGGTGAGTCATTAAGAGAATATTCAGATTTATGGCATCCTCTGCATGGACTGCTTCTTGATCAGCTTCTAATTCGTTGCAAGATTTTTTAGGCATACTTAATACAGCTGAGAGATGACCCTAAAATGCTTTCTGTAGACTACAGCCTTTCAAGAACTGTTTGAAAAGTGGCTCAAAACTTAGTATCAGCCCAAGCATCCCCCATTTGCCAAGAAGAATTATCACCAACATGTTTGCTTATGCTTAATTTGGATGAACAGATTTGTTGATTTTAACAGCTTGGGAGGGTAAACATGTTAAGAAGTATATGCAGGACTGGGGCCTTAGCTTTAATCAAACTTCTTACGATTTTTATTATCTGAAGCATTTTGTATCTAACTTACAGAATATAATTTGGTGAAAATTAAATACTGAACTATTTAGAATAGAAAGTCTGCAAAACAATTTATGACTAGATCTGCAGTATCTTCCTGACAGACCACCACGGTGCTACATACTATATAACATCTATTTTTAATCTTGCTTGTACCTAAATGAAATTAAAATTTGCTAACCCGTTCGATCATCTTTACCCCATTATCTAGGCAATATATTTCAATACTACTATTTTAATGCTTTTCATGATCAAATAATCTTTTTTTTTCCCCTTTATTAAACTCCTTGCAAATTCCTGTGGTCCACAACAAAAGAGCTGCCAAGTATTTGATTCATATTCATTATTTTCATATTCCTGGTCATAACAGTTTTATTTTTTTCTACTGAATTAATAAAAACCCACCTTAGAGTGTATAATACTCTTCCATCACTCCAGATTCGAAGCAAACGATTTGGAGTTGTAATCCAGTGAGCATCAGATTTCCTTGAGTTCCGGAAGAAAGTGTCTGGAATCCAAATCTTTCCAACCATATTGCTATTAAGCATAAGCACTTTCATTGAGCTGTTAAATTTTAGACGACTGTCATACCAAGTCTGGGCAAAAATTATATCTATAGTGTATTCCTAAAAACAGAGAAACAACCATATCTATGTATAGGTTTACCAAAGTCTGCAAGCCAACAATTTTTAATTCAGATATATAAATCTGAGGCCGCTTTTTCTATTATTTTTTGTATCACCATTTGCAGAGTACACAGCAGCCTGTTACCCCAAACTGTGACATTACAGGCTGATGAGAGATGCATACAGCATTCTGCCCCTACCTCCTCTCACACATTGATTAGTTACAGAAGAGGAGACATGATGGGAGCTTGGTGTAACTTGGAGGTCCCCACACAGTGCATTCATCTCTGGGGCCTTAGCCAGAAATTTAAGAGCAACCTTAACACCTCAGGGCTAGACAATTTTTTTTAAGACATGTTCTACATATCTTAAGAAGCAAGCTGAACAAACTTCCTAGTTTTTACACCAAACTTTACACCATGAAATTTAAGATCCTTCAAGAAATTTCAGATTTTGAAAAAATAATGAGTATGCAGGAAGTAAACACCACAGTTTGCAGAACTATCTGTTACCATCTGCCTCATACATCTACCTACATACACACAAAAGTGCACACAATCATAATCAAGAAGGAAATTTCTCTAAAGCAATTCCACGTTACATATTAAAGCCTCAAGAATGCTTCTTTGGTGATGGAAAGTCAAACTCCTCAGTAGCCTTATGGCCAGAAAAGAAAGCTGAAAAACAAAATAAAACAAACAAACAAATACAAGGAAAACCCACAGCCTTTTAATGAGGCAATTCTTGACACAGTAAAACTTGAGGGAGATAAACATTACAGATGCAATGAGATAACAGTTTTTTAAAGAATCCAGCCAGTGGTTCCTGCACTCCAAAGGAGCAAAGCAGCAGCCTTTTCTCTCTTGTATTTGTCACAGGTCCAGACCACACAACTCTGACCTTAAGGCTAACAACAGCCTCTCTGCTTGATGGAAGATTTGATCCTTCTTGCATGGCTGCCCCATGAGGGCTCCAATGGGCAACTTGGCAGCTCCTCTGAAGGATGAAGAGCTGGAGAGCAGACGTAGACACTTGCTGTTGGTTGTTCGCCTCTCAGATATGGGATGAGTGGGAAGGGGGAAGAGAGGAGACAGTGTTTCAAACTCTTGCTTGAGGCAAAGGGGTCACCACCAGTTTACTTAGTCAATAAAAATGCACAGTGCAGACAGCCAATTCTTGTTTTAAATAAATTAAAAGTGGAAGGCTTTGCTGGTTGGGGTTGCGGGGAGTGTGTGTTCATTTTACTTTTAATCACAGCAGCCAACTGGACAAGTTACAGGCTTCTCACTCATTTCCGCAACTGATACCATCCATCCTCCAGGAAAGTTTGTGAAATTTGGTGCTTCACCCTTGAGAAGCGCCAAGGCAGATACTACAGCACTACCTAAATCTCTCGCAATTTTCCCACTTCTCCAGGAGGGAGAAGAACAGGTTCCAGAAATACATAAGCAAGAGGGAGGGTTGCCCTTGCTTTGTGATGTGTGGCAGATGAATTATCACCTGGACTGTGGTAACTCAGTGGCTCTCAAAGGTTAGGAGTAACTAGTGTGTGAGGCAAACAGTGGGGTGACAGAAAGAACAAAAGGAGTAATCAAAATTGCATTTTAGAGATGACTTTGCTCTAAAACTCTGCTTATTCCTTGAAAGGCACTGTCATCAGGGGAAGATTCTGCAGGCCAAAACAAGTCCCTGATTATTTTATTTCTGTAAGCAATATTCAAGACACCTGTGAAAACCCAGGGCCTATTTATCCTTAAAACTCAAATTTTTGTGCTCATCTATAGTGGTTACAACTGGAAAGGAAACTTGCCTTGCTGTAGTGTAAATAAGAGCCCAAGGCAGTGCACAGGAGAAGCGTTTTAGTGGGCTTGAATGGAACAGAATGAACAAAGATTTACATGCTGCCTTTAGAGTACAAATACGAGAAAAAAAGAAGCCAGTGAGTGAAATCCACAGACACGACCAAATGTATGAAAAGAGTAGAATGTGAGTTTGAATGTGCTACTCTAAGCAGCCACTTCACAGTAGCACTGTATTGTCTAAGAAAAAGAAATTTATCAAAGTGTGATCACAGTCAAATGCACCCAGAGCAAGAAAACTCAGGTTGTCATAGAATACCAACAACCCTAACAAATTAAGATAAAAAAAGAAGAGGAGCTCACAGATTATTCTGAACACACAAAGCAAGGGAACAGCCTCAGTGGACGCAGATGCTTGTATTCTCTTACCTTTCAGTATTAAATGTGCTAGTTTTTATCATACCCATGTATTTTAGGAGTTGTTTAAAGAACTTTTTTGGGGAAAAAAAAAAGAAACTTTGTTAAAATCCTTTATGATATGTTTATAACTGTTCAAAAATAATTTAACATATAATAGTTTAACATCATAAAATTAGTAACTACTTGTTTCCATGTAGCTTGCTGAATGTAAAACAAGAGATCCAAACTGCTAGCCCCTTGTCACATATACCTGCAGAGGATTTTCCTCCATTTGTGAGCTGATACCACCCTCTCCTTTCAGGAGTCAGCCAAAGGCATCCCACCATCTACTACTACTCATCCCACCTGAAAGATGTGGACTGCAGCCTCATGGTGGGTGGCAGCAGCAGTTCACCCCTCTCTTCAGCAGGGAACCCAGAACCAGTGCCCTCTGACTTCTCCCAAGAACATTTATTCCACTTATAACATCTGCTTTGGTGGACATTACTGCCTACTTCTTCAGCATATCTATTTGTCCTGTGTCTTCCTGAGACCCCTCTGCCTTTGAGGGTCCATAATACAACCTGAGGCTGCATATATTCTTCACACAATGCATCTCACATAGGACCACATTTTCAACACATTTTATCTATACAATCTTTCATTCAAGTGAACTTTAGCATAATGTCCAAGCACATATATGTACTCACATTGTGGAGGCGCAAGGCATGTGAAAATCGGACTCAAATATATATTGGCCTCCTTTCTGAACACAAGTTTCCCTGCAGAAAAGGCCAGGTGGCATAGGTTCAAATAGATCCCAAGCAGTCACCAAGCACAGGCAAACATACAGGACGATCAGACAACTAAAGAGTCTGGCAGCATGCAGCTGTGACAGTATAGATGCTTGGGAGCATCTATAAAAGGGAATGCATCTATGAAAAGGAAACTATGCTAGGCACATATAAAAACAGCTGGATTTTTTTCTGAAAATGTAGTTTTGAAATGGGCATGAAATTTTCAAATTTTATATATTCATACAATGAATTCCCTTGAATTTGCACCTCCTAAAATATTTCATATTCCCTTTTAAGAAAAAAAAATCTGGGTCCCTAAAATGTATTGAAAATGAGGTAGAAAAATTACTATACTGTCTCTTCTGGGAGTACTTTGTTTCCAAAACTGAATGAATAAAAGCCCTATCTTTGTTTAGGTATCTCATATGAGCAAGCACAACAGCAGCCAGATTTATATAATATTCTTTCAGTGCAACAAGTCTTTCTGAGCAACTATTTTGTTTTCCCTGTTTTCTCACAAAAAGGTAAAATTAACACTCTTATCACTACTTTTATTAGTCTTTCATAAAACTCACCATTCAATGCCACTCCGTAACCATAGAAATTGGTTTACTACTCTCTCTTTCAAAAGAAACTAATGATAAAATAGCCGTGCAGAATAAAATGGCATCAATCTATGGCTGCGTTAGTCACAGCTATAGCAAAATGCATGCTTATTCATATTTAGCCTCGCAGGGTTCAATAACCATGGTACACATTAGCTCATATTTGGCATTTGATTAGATCAATGAACTCTTTTTTGCACAGCTGGCATAGAGAGCCCACCTGCCTAATTATTTACAGATAAATGCAATCCTCCTCCCTCTCTTTCCTCTCTAAAAGATCGTAACAAACTCCAAAGGCTGGGAACACGGTGACTAATCAGAGATAACCATTAAAGGGCCAGGCAATGAACAAACTGAATATTGACAAGCAGGTGTATAGTCTGAAAGAAGATCATTTAATAAAAAGAAAAACATTTACTTCAAATAAAGTAGGAACAGGTAGTGTATGGGAATAGATTGAATCCTCAACATCAGTTTTGTTGTCATGCATAGTTCAATTACAGTCAGACATGAAAACGGGCCCGCAGATTGGGGGTTTTATTGGAAAACTGTAAAAGAAAGGGAGGCAGATACCATCCTACGCAATTGTTTCTCAGTGCAAATCACATCCCACGAATTCCAACTTAATATCAATAAGAATGGGGAAAATCTCACAAAGCAGGAAAAACATTTTTCTTGGATGTTTTGTCTGGCAGCATCACAATTGATTTGATACTCCACAGTAAAAAATGTGGAGAAGTCAAGCAATGAGTAGCTAAATTGTTGGCTGGATTATGTTAAATGCAACACATTTTGTTTGAGAACAGGAAAAAAATGGCCTAATTTTCCAGGGCCAAACATAAAAGCAATAAAAAGTCCCAAAACCAAACTCAGAACTGAAAACTGTGTTAGCAAACTACAAGCCTGCAGTACAGTTCATTACCAGTGAATGTCAGAGAAAAATGAATAAAAGCATACTCTTGTCATGTAGTATTTGCTCAGAAACCCACCCCACTTCTCTCCCAGATTCAAAATTTCACCTGAAGGGCACCTGGAGTTTTCTGGAGTGCAACAAGCTAATTCAGAAATCTGTTTCATAGGGAGCCCCTGAACTCAGTTCAATTACCAAGTGTGACATGACTTCACCTTATTCAGTTATCTCAGCTTCAAGATATTTTTCCTTACGTTTCTTCATTCTATCTAGCTTTCTGATTCCTTAAACTGGAACTCAACATGAGGCAGTCAGGGAACTTTTCAGAAAACAAAAAGAATGGGAAACTAAAGAAAGCATTCTACCAACCTGTATGCTTTGACATTAAGAGATGTGATTTAATATCAAAGACTCAGTTTAGTATGCGGATGAAGAGGTTTAAACAACAAAAAAGTCATAGACAAAACTGGTGACCACATGCTTTCCTAAGAGGTAAACACCAAATAAAGCATCGAGCATTAGCCAATTTATCTTCGTCTTGCCAGTGTGCTGCCAATAAATACTTGTAACCTTTACCTTTTGCCTCACCCAAATATGTCTGCACATCAATAAGAGGCTATTAAGCAATTTATTATAATACTTAACCTATCCTTGATGTATAACTACACTTAACAAAATGTCTGAAATGTGGTTGCTTTCTCTCGTGGATTACTTTAAAAGCCTTTTAAAAAGGCTTTTGAGCTGCCTCAGGGCCAGCAATGGTTTCAGAGCTTGATCCCCACGGCTAGGACTGAAGCAAAAGTAAAATTTCTTGTTTTGGGAAATCATTTTAGTTTACTCACTAGAGCAATCCAAACCAAGTAACCTTAGGGTGAGATCTAAAAGATCCAACAAATCACAATGGTTCTGACAGGTACCTGTAATATTACACTAATGGTACTGCAGCTGTGGAAGAGGTGGGAGCTGCAGGAAATATATGGAACAGAAGTGCACAGCATCTGCTCCCAGAGCCTTTTACCCAGTCAGATTGTTATAATTGTACAGATAATCACACTGGAGGATGCTATGAAAACATATGCACAGGGTAAGTGGAAATATGGCAAATTGTATCTACAGAAGGTGAGGGAGTACAGTGAGACCTACATAGTCACAATACAGAAAAAAATCTATCACTCTTCACATCATAATTTGGCATCTGTGCCTATGCAGTCCTTATTTTGAACATGCAAAGTGACAGATGCAAACAACAATATGAATAAAAGGCAAGATTTATTTCAATGCTTTGTAGATTAGAAACTATAATTAAAATCTTGCCAATAGTAAAAAGATTAGCTAGAGAAGTAACTAAAGCACTTCAGCAAAATCTCTTCTTTTATTTGATCAGCTTGTATTTTGGCCATTTGAAGAGAGCATAAGGAGAGGAAGTAGAGGATATACATATCAGCTATATACATCCACACACTGAAAATTATACAAAAGGTTTTATTTTGCTTTTGAATTGCAACTTGAACATTTCAGCTGCTGCCAGTCATAAACAAACACTGAACTACAGAAAAAACAGAGAAGACAACTCAGGAAAAAAAAATTAAATTAGACATAACTATGTATCTATATATTAAAAACCCAGGAGTGAATAATGGTATGGATTAAGGGTTCAGCTTTGAGGTTGTCAATAGTGATTTATCAACTCTGTTAACTGTACTTTCTAAATTCAGCAGCTACAACTACCTTCCTGTAACTAGAGAGGCTCAAGCAGTCAAAATTGGTCCCACAAACAACCTGAGTGGCAAAGCTGCACATTACTCAAGCATACACAGTTTTCTACAGTTCCCTTTTATAAACAAGCTATGAAGTCTGGAACACAATACTTCACCATTCAGTAAGGTGTGACTGTTTTTAAAGCAAGATTAATTGCACGGTTACTGTTTGCTCTTTCATTTCCATACTTTTCCTGCAATGCTTCAAAATCCCAACACTGATGGCAAGGAGACTTATCTGGGTTTGGTTTCTACCCTGCAGCTCCTGGAAGATACATGATCCTACATGAAATACAGACCTTCTTTCAGTTTAGCTTTCTGGTTGATGAGGCAGTCATGCAATTCCAAATATCAATCATCTGCTGCACTGAAGAAATCAGAGCATGGACAACTGTTAAGAACTTCCTAAAAGAGTTTCTGTTTACTTACTGGCCCCAAGGACATAACCCTCTGTGGGGGTAACCTTCTAAAATAGAGACACTACTGTTATTCAAAAAGGTGAAATCTTATGCAGCACTTACTGTATGCCAGTGAATGACAAACTCCAAAACAGTCCAACAAAAAGTGGTTTAGACTGAAATACCATCCAGAATATATGAGACTTGACAAAATTTAAAATCACGCAACAGAATAAAAATAATGAAGGCCAAGATCATCAGGCACGGAAGTTACATTCACTTGCTAGCAAAAGCACACTGCATTTCTTAATAGCTATTTTGTCAGCGCTGTCACCTCTACTAATAAGGAATAGGGCAACACTTCCCAGGAGCAGGTCCACTTCCTGGTAAACAGCCTGGAGGTACTACTGCAGGAAATGCAGGTCTGCTACTCCAGACCGTTCCCCTGCTTTGTAAAGTGAACTTCCCACAGCATGCACTGTGAGCAGAAAAATCCTGTTCCTGTAGCTGCCCAGCTTTTAACAGAGGATGAGGTTTTGCGGTGTCAGCACAGGTCCTGCCACCAGCCATCGCAGGGGCCAGTAAATGACAGCAGCTTTCCTCTGGAGCACAGCAGTGAAGGAGGCAATGCAAACCTGCAAGGTAGGAGCCATTGCCAAGGCCAGTTTCTACTGCAACAAGCTGTTACAAACTGTTGTAACAATCAAAGCACAACCCCTGCCTTTTTGCCTGAAACCCAGTTCAAATCTGGGCCAGCAGAATTATTCCCACAACTGGAATGCAGCATCACAAATTTCCACATTGACAGGCACATTAGGAATTTATAAGAAAGAACAGGTGTGTAATGTTCTTCGAAATATTTATCATCTATTTGACACAAAGATGAGAGGTACAAGACAAAGAACTAAACATAGCTTGTCTCATCGGCAAACACAAGGGAGACAACCGCAGCAGAAGTGGACAGAAGGTGTTTGGGGAGAATATTAAGGCATTGGAAGTAACAGTAAGCTGTATGACAGAGCTGTCAAGCAGTCTGCACGGTTTTTTTGGGGAAAAGCAGGAGTTAACTGCTTGGGTTAGCTTTAGCACTAGTGAATAGTGCAGTACTATGTAGTACTTGTATTAACATTATCCTTGGCTTAGATCATCTCAGATCACAACCAAATTGTGCAGGCGCTCAATACTGCGTATATGGGATACACATCCTCTGCAAGGAGCTTATGATTTTAATTCAACATAAAAGACAAGATTTGGAAAGATAACAGGGGCACAAGCAACACAAAACAAAGTACCCAAAACCAGTCAGAATTACATGTACTGATTTTTGCACAACAAAACTATAATTGTCTGTGATATTTTGTAACCTCCACAGAAAGAAAAGAAAGAAAAAATGTTTATATAGCAACACGATGAGAAGCAATGAAGCAGCTTTGCAGACATTTATGGAAAGTTTCTTTCAAGCATAAAGAGCAGCTTGGGAGAAAGTATTATGAAAAGTTGAAAGGACAGGAGCAGAAACTAGTGAGATCTGAGATAGGAAGTGGCCTCCTGGGGAAAAAAAACAACTATAAATGGCTGGGGATAGGCTTTGAAGTGCCTTGAAAGTGAAAGGAAACTGGTTTTGTGTGAGGTCCGATGAAAGAGAACACAGAGGAAGAACCTGAGCAAGAAATGACTCAGTAGAAATAGTGGAAAATTCTCTCTGTCGCACATCTCTAGATGGTATGATTGGAGCAAGGCTGCAAGTGGAAAGGTTACAAAAATATGTTACCGTAACAATGGCAGTCTGGACAAGAGATGGATGAATTAAAAAAAAAAAACAAAAAAAAGAAAAAACAAACCTTTTTTCACTCAGAATTTGCAAGAATACAACTGAGACCTTACTCCTGGTCCTAAGACCCATCGTGTCATAGAAAAATAGATTTCAGGCCTCAGTGATGTACAGAGTAGTGATTATCCACAGCAACTGAGAGTGCAGAAGGGATGAAAAGTGTGAAGATTTAAAGCTATGATTTAGACACATTGATCTAACTAAACCCCTGTGAAGAGATATGAGGGACACAAGGCAGTATTTTAGATTGGGCAAAAGGAGACACAGGGAATAGCAGACAACTGGCACAGAAAGGTTGCTGAATTTATGTATGAAACTGCCAAGAAGTAGTTCAGAGCAGAAGAAGACAAGGTGACCATGGAAGACATCATGTACAGAGGTACTATAGGAAGAGCTTTAAGAAGTACATTTACATCCACTTAAATGAAGTACTGGGAACACAAAAAATTAAGGGACTTTCTCACAACAACACACTGGCAGAGTGACAACAGATAAAAAGGAAGACGCTTTTCAGAATTGCCTTCTACCCCAACCATGTCCACAGCTCAGCACTTCTGCTATTTCTTTAACAAATTTGCCTTATGCAAATACAGAGCATTAACACCTGAAATCACAGATACTTCAAAGGCAGTTTGGTTATTTCTCTGGCTGTGGATGCTACGAATTTGAGATGATACAAACTGGATTTCCAACCAGTATGCTGGCACACTCTATTGAAGTCAGGGGAGTGAAGTCAAAGTAGATTTTTAATATTATTAATAATGAAACCATGCCAACTGTGGCTTAAGTGATACCACAGTCCTATATAAAACCAGCATCTTTTAAAGCATGAACTAGTCTTCAGATGATTGGGAGATTGGAGAATCTCCCTGATGAGGAAAGGCTGAGAGAGCTGGGCCTGCTTAGCCTGGAGAAGACTGAGAGGGGATCTTATTGATGCATACAAATATCTTCAGGGTGAGTACCAAGAGGTTTGCATAAAATGCTCTTTTCAGTGGTGCCCAGTGACAGGACAAGGGGTAATGGGCACAAATTGCAACACAAGAAGTTCCATCTGAATATGAGGAAAAATGTCTTTACTTTGCAGGTGACAGAGCACTGACGCAGGCTGCCCAGAGAGATTGTGCAATCTCCTTCTCTGGAGGCATTCAAAACCCGACTGGACATGGTCCTGTGCAACCTGCTGTAGGCAAACCTGTTTTAGCAGAGGTTTGGACTAGATGATCTCCAGAGGTCCCTTCCACCCTGATCATTCTGTGATTTATGAATAAACCGCAGCATAAAAAGACTGCAGCCTTAGATTACAGCATTGCTAAACGGCACACAGAAATCAGGCCATATTTTACAGCACAGAGCACAGATTTTTCTGGAGTCTTGTGTAGAACCTTAAATGCCTGTCTTGACTTCATATCTACTAAGGGGCAATCAGTAAACTGCAGCTGAAAATGGGACAAGTATTGAATGCTGTCTAAAGTGGGGGCTGGTTTGGTTTCAGAAAGCTACTGCAACATTTGTCTGTCACACAATGGCTGCCTTTTTCCCCTCACCCTTCACCATACCTTCAGAATGATCACAGAGACTGGGATCGACAAAGGAACTGCTGTGCTGAGCCTGTATGAGCAGAATATTGCCTGTACTTGGCCAATTCTTCTGAAACCAAACAGTGCAAATTTAGAGCTATCTTGCAATAGCAGTAGGCAAACTAGCTGTCTGCAAGAGCCAGACTAATCAATTTAAGCTATTTTTTTTCCAGAAAACAACAGACCATTCATGGACTTGTGCTTGTGAAGTATTACTCAAGTTCCTAGAGCTGGTGAAATAAGAAATACCAACATGCATATGGGTTTTGACACTTAAATATATTTCATAACAAAAAAAAAAAAATGCTTCAGCCTACTGAAGGAATATTTACACAGCTGCTGTAAATAAACAGTGTCCATCAATCTCAAACACTCATCTAAGTAACAGTCAATTAATGATCACTTGCAGTGCTGACAGGCACCAAAATGATGGGAATCTGTCTTTCCTAACCAAAATAAAAAGAGTAAGTTGGGAAGAAATTTGTTATTCTAGCTTACTCCAAAGAAGTTGCCATACAATAAGAATCAGGTAATATTCAAAGACAACTTGGTACTTCTGTCCTGATTTACGAACAAATATTCCTGCTATTTGAAAGATAATGGAACCAGTTTGCATAAAATGCACATGCTTGACTCTCCAAAAATTTCCAGTGCTTGGATGCTGAAAGCACACAACCTTAGGAAACCTCATAAATTCCAAATATGGGCAGAAGTGCATCCCTCATGCTCTTCTTTTCAGTCTGTCATCATAAAGCTCATAGAGACAACGGTTCTCCTCAAAATGGTGTTCTTCAAACATGAAAGCAATTCCAACCTCCAGGAAGAGCTTCAAATGGAGTTCACAAACCACGACAAGCCTTTTCAAGCAGTGTTCACCCAGTCTTGTAATACTACTATACACTGCAGAATTTGGATAGCACTGTGATTTATTGTGTTTATGCTTCTTGTATGGAAATACATTCACTTAGACACACAGCTCTCTGTAACACACAGACAGGGAGGCAGAGAGAGAGAGTTCATATCTTTCCTTTTATACACTTCTTACTTTGGATTTTTTCCTATTGTATTTGTTAAATCCTTAAGTCAACGTGA
Organism: Falco naumanni; assembly: GCF_017639655.2. NCBI lineage: Eukaryota > Metazoa > Chordata > Aves > Falconiformes > Falconidae > Falco > Falco naumanni. The sequence goes on from NC_054054.1 coordinate 56,669,400, forward strand.
CATGGTTCACCCATGTATACTAAAGTACATGCCTAGGTATCACAAGGATGAGGGGCTTCCTAATTCCAGGATCTTCTTCTGCCTCTTTCTAAGCCTCATCTTTCCTTTATGCTAGTTACTATTTGTTCAGTAACAAAACATTTAGTATCACTCAAAAACGGAGTTAAAAATACATTGATTTACAGCATAATGCACACAAAGGGTGTGCATCTTTGAGTACTGGATTTCAAGATAGCTTGAGATAACATGTCTTTGGGTCGTGATTACTTACATTCTAATGTGCTTAATATAAATTACCTGTCACTGTAAAGTGTAAGTACAAAACCTTCAAGCCTTCAATACAAATGTAGTGACTAGTAGAGTAAGTACAGTGACACAGCTGACCATGAAGCATCCTCCAAAATCACAATGAAACTGAGCAATCTGCATTAGGATACTGATCACACTGAATACCTTAAAAAAAAAGAAATAAATCTGCTGCTATTTACTTCAACTTGAGAATGCAGTGGAATTTAGAAGTCAAAGGATACTTAAAATTCACCATCAGCACATTCTACAAAATGTCACAAATTGTACAATATGACAGGTAATATTGTATCCTAACAGTCTCCAGACCATGCAGTCTGTGTACCAGAGCATCACATTGCGTATTCTGTGAGTTATCTGATCTGTTCAGTGATTTAGTTCTCTTGTTAAAAATAAGAGTGCTAGGCTTCAAAGTATGGCTTTCAGCTTGTGGTCGCAGTAGTCATCAATGGATAACTAGAAAAGATCATGCAACAAAGCTAAATTGTCCACAGAAGAGACAGAAATATTGGAAAATAACAAGGAAACTGAACTGCTTCAGTGAAGTGCAGTTCTAGAAATTTATCCTGGAATTTTCAGTCTGGAGCTTCTAATACTGAGTTCCATTAATAAATACAAAATCTGAATAGAGAGCATCATATGCATCCACAGCAAGGGAAGAAAAAAATATGTAGCCCTCAAACACACTAAAATAGCAATGATATCATAATATTTCAAGATGTCAAATCATGACTTAGAAACACCTGAAAAATCAAAGGAAATTCAAAATGTAATTTAGTTTCTGTAAACTTACATATTTATGCATGTACACACTTATACACAGACAGCTATAGACTGACAAGTAGAGCATTTTCTTTTGGCTAGTTAATCTATCAGTAATGACGTCTATGCATCTCTACAAAAATTATCTGCCTTTTTCTAAGCCTTTCCCCATTTTTGTTACTTAAGCGTCGCTCCACTATTTACTATATGAAACTTGATTCAATAGGCATTAAGGACAGGGAAAGTATAAACTTTTCTAATCGCTCTTCATTTTTTATGCAATAATGCAATACTGCTGCTCACTTAAGGAACTGCTCCTGTACTACTTCTCCAAAAATTGCTCTCATTTGATGTAGCAGTCTTTTATTGTCATGAGAGTTTTGATCAAACAGAAATTACAAGATCAGGTATTCTCTTATATAATGGAAGCTAAAAATGTCTTGGAGGGCTGCCATGCCCTTCCCAACCCATTGAATTGCACACTCACACAATCTTCTTAAACCACAAAATCTGTGGCACTGGCGTGGTTCTCCCCTTGGGGCACTAGTAACCAAACCTTATGTATATATGAGCGCACAGGATTTGGGGGCTGAATAGAGGGCAGAGAAAGCTAATGAGCCCCAAAGGCAACATGGATCAACATGCATTTCTACACAGGGACTGTATATCGCACTCTGCTACTTGTACCACCAGAGTGGCATTTTTTCATCTTGGCCCTAGTCTGAAAGGAAAGAGAAAGGCAGTAAAAGCCTAGTGTATCCACATTAAGCGCTCAACTGAATGAGCTTCCACATAGAGGAAAACCAGGCTCTAAATATTCATCACGTGTCTAAATTCTGCTAAGAAATCCCTAGACCACTGCAGAGCTATTGAGGATCAAGTCTTTGCCCATAAAAATGCACTTAGCTGCATTTCACATGATTGTTGCACAATGCATAGCACAGGTTAGCTCTAAAAGACAGATTCAAAAATCTTTAGACTTAATGAGTATTAGAAGCCTAAACACTCCACTGATCCAGATGCTCGTTAAAAATGTTTGCTCAGGTTGCAGTTGCTTAAAGAGATCACACGCTGTAGAAAAACATCTCTTAAGTATGGCATGTCTATACCGTCCAGAATTGTGTGTAGATCTTTGTTAGTGAAAGCCAAAACACAACAGCCTTCAAAAACAAATTCTAATGAATGTCATACATACACTTAAAGCATTCCCTTTATGAAAGTGAAAGTCTATCAGATAGCAAGAGGAAAATAGACTGAATCATAAAAATAAATCCATTTCCTCTCATAATAGATGTTCTCTGAATCTTTCAGACAAACATACTCCCTTGATATGTTGCTTCAGCATCACTGTTAGAAAAAATGCCCTCTAAATCATGCCATATTGTATTCAAACTAAACAGTTAAAGGACATCACTTGCCAGAGTGAAGGAACGTATCTGGCAAATGAGTAACGCAATGGGGAAATCACAGGTATGTGTTCTCACATTAAGCGATCAAATGAACAGCTAAGGACAGCCCTTGAAATGGAGGCAAGTTTTGGGTTATTAGTTAAAAAATCTCAAACAATACTGACTCCAGGGAAAGAGCCTTCCTAATGAAACCAACAGCTCACATAAAGAGATCTTACAGGGTAAAACCTGTAAATAATTTTTTTTCTAATTTTTTTTTCCCCCAGATTAAGGACCTCTGTTTTGGAAATCTTAATCAAACTATTTGCATATTTGGGGTGTGTGTGTGTGTATTTTCACAAACATTTGATCTTTGTAGTGATGCTAGATGCTCACATGATCTAGGTTCCTGCAGTGCAAGCCCAGTGAAAGCAAATGCTGTTTTATGGCCGTAGTGCCTTTAGACTACAATATGAATTTCTAAGTAGTTCTCTGTCTATTTTTAAAAAACATAGAATAGTTCTTAAAGTTGTATGTCTTAATGACATTTACCTTATTACCCTTTGATGGTATGCTTCATTGTTCTCTTTCTTTTTTTAAAAACAGAAAACAGAAGGTTAGAGGCATAAACATTCAGTTGATACAGATTATAACTATCAGGATCCTGCTCTCTGATGAACTAATATGCCTTTTCAGCATGGTACTATCCTTACCATGGACTACAAGCCAGTCTGACTGGCTTTTTTTAGTGCCATGACAAGAGCATCACCACCCAGCTCTAGGACAGCACTAGCAGATGTGGGGAGACCTCTAAATGAGTAACATGAAATAGCCCGATGGTACACAGCAGAGGGGAGATTTCCCAGGGGTTGCACAGACAAGAACAGGGCATGGGAAATGGGGCAGGGCTACCCTGCAAAGCCAGCCACATGCTGGTTCTTTAAAACTGGAAAACTGAAGCTGTAAGCATTTCTCATTTTCAGTTCCAGCGTATGCAATACCTACTGGCCACAGGCTGAAGGATTTACATTAGTTACTGGAAAAGGAAGCCTCTACCATTTGCTATATCCTCCTTACACGTAGCTGCCTGTCCACACATTTTGCTCCCACAGTAAGCTCCCTCAGAAAAGGATAGGATGCTGAGAAGCAAAAGAGAAAGGCTGCAGTAGAAAGACAGACAAAACCAGACACCACTTATGCTGGACACAGAAACTGATAAGCTTGCCCCACCCCATCACTCTTCTGCTCTTGTATACATTTCCTCACACACAGCCCTGGCCTGAGACTGGACTTCCCTGCCACAGCCCCAGGTAATGGCAACCCTAAGCTTGTTAGACCATTATCCTGGAATGAATTTCTTTTGCCACAGATCTGCATCATTTACTTTTGGCATCTTTATCCATAGTATTTAAGTACCACTGTTTTTTCCTGCTTGGCTTCCCACCTCTGAAAGTCAGTATTCCACACCCAAGCATGATGACATGCACGTAAACCACAAGATCCTTAATAATAATAGTAATAATTGCTGTGTTTTCATCAAATGCTCAGAAGCCCCCTGCACTGGCACACTCCAGCCTCAGACTGAACGCTTCTCTGCCATGCAAATTCAATACTGTCGTCAGTTCTGTAGGGGGGAGGAAAAGGAAGAAGGCAGGAGGGTGCTGAACACAAACTTGCCCAAGGACCAGTCCTAGTCTTAGTCCTGGGTAGTGGTCCCCAGGAGGAATCATGCAACAAGGCCTTTCTAACACCTCCAACATCAACACTTCATACAATGTACGTCATGACAGAAAATCTAAGGAGTTTAAGAAAAGGCCACAGACTCAACTTCCTTGTAAGCGCTGTTACTTCAGTGTCAGTAACATACAGATAGGCCAGATCTCAACAGGTCTACCAGAAACTAGATGAGATGCATTGCTTAACTTCTGAAGAAACCAGCTATGCGTCCACACATACACACACACACATTGAAGACCTGTAAGACTAAGTAAGACATCAAAAAAGGAGATCAAAAGGGTTACTTTCAAATTTTTCTATGAATTTGAATAACAATAATAAATCATTGCACTGAACTGCTAGGTCAATTTTTATTATTCTTAACCTCCGAAGAGTAGCTCCAGGAAATTATACTGGGCCAGAGATAAACCAGTTATAAACAAATATAGTGAAAATGTTCAACACTAACGAAATGAGGACCTGATATGACATCCTCTGTGTAGCCTCATCTTTTTTTTAAAGAAGAAATGTATTGTAAAACTTACAATTCCGAATAGTCTAAACATTTCTGCAATAACCACAATCATATCTAACAGCATAAGAATACACAGTAAGAAAAAAGAAACTTATTTCAATGAGATTAGAATTATTTCATAATATTAAACCATAGCATCATTCAGATGTTTTCTGTCAGTAATCAGAACTTACCATATTGATTGGGTCAACTGGGCCAATGCTGTTAACATAGACATCTGTTTCAATTACCGTAGTTCTCACTAAACAAAACAGTAACCATAATAATTACACATTTAATTAACTCTGTACATTGTTAATGTAATTTAACCTATTCACTAAAACAACAACAAATCTGATATTCTTTTATTAGATTCAGAGTAATTAAATCCCTGGTTTGTTCATTCATATATAATTTGGCTCCCTTATTCCATAAGAATTGTTAGAACTATCAACATAATTTTTTTACATTGTATTGCAGTCCTCATCTGTGATTTGTTAATCGATTTAAGATAGATATGAAAGGTGGAAAACGTAATGGAAGGAAAAAAACCACCAAACCAAACCAAACCCAAAACTGTCTTCCTGCATAAAACTTAATCATAAAAAGAAAAAAAAAGTTTGAAAAAATTGCTCATACAAACATGAGGTCTGAGAGATGTATTTATCAGCTATAAGGAATCAACATCTAGTGCTGTCAATTCCTACGGAAAGTGTGTAACAAAAGTAAAGTAACTTTTCACCACTTATTTCTTCAATTCATGCAACTATAGCACACCTAAGGATTGCTAATGTCCATTCATCAGCTTAACACACCACTTCAAACACCAAATTAAAATCTCCTCATTTAAAAGTTAAACATTTCCAAACTTACTCTTTTTTAAAAACACAGGGAAACAAATCTCACTAGGCAGTCAAAAAAACTAGTTGTTTTTCTCCCACAGAATGTACTTTCTTACTTTGTGCACTTACAGGATGGCACAAAATCCAAGTGACTTCCCATGAGAGTCACATCTGAAGTACAAGGGGCACTGATAATTCAGGTTTTTTCCTTCTATCTGGTTTATACGGGGAAAAGGTACAAACAGAAGAGGCCGGGATACATTTTAACTTCATCAGTTTACCAAGTATTTTCTTCTAGCCTGTACTGGACAGCCAGAATAGGGGCACAAGGTGACATATGTCTTAGTCCCCAGTCCCCAGTGAAATTAAGAAGGTTAATAATAAAGCTGTGCTAGTCGGTCTCTCATGTTCTGGCACATTAAAATGAAACATGTCTGTCCATCTGCAGATGGAAAAGGAGGAAGGTACAAACAAAAAGACACTTTGATTTCGTAAGAGAGGGACCCTAGGTCATCAGATTTTATTTCTTTATACTGCAGATCATCAGAGATTGTCCAAGTGCTCTGTAACAAACCTAAAATCTTAAGAGGATTTTTTCAAATCTCAAAAACCTAGAACTCCAACAGACACACTAAAAGAAACATGATATCATTAACATCCTTGCCAGCTACAATGACAGGCAAGATACATTGCCTAAATATCCTAAGATACTTTTTCCCTGCCAATCTTGCCTGGGAGGAAATTCTCCCAGATTCCAAATCTCGTTACTTGTCTGACCCTGACCCTGGCAGCAAGACACGCCAGTGAGGCTGCACAAAGGATTTTCTGTATAACCACAGAGCACAGTCACTTGATCACCATCCTGTCCCCAGCATGCTTCACAGAAAGTTTAAACAGACTCTGGAAACCAATTTATTTCCTGAAGAAAAAATGTACTTCCTGAGCTGCAGATGTTTTCAGTGTCTGCAGAACTCATAAAGGAAGGGGGCTGGGGATAAAAACTCATATCCACAGAAAAAAAGTAAAATAATACATGTGTGTATTTACACATCTCTAACATATATATTTTACATATGCCACATCTCGCAGACAGATATCCTTTAATTTTACAACCCTATTTGTCTATGTAACAGCAACCCCACTGCTAGACTAGAACACAAGGAGGTGGATCAAAGTGCATCTTGCCTCATCAGTCAAGCAATGCCGAACCCAATTCTTTTTACCCATATTAGCAGGAAATGTTTAATTCTTCTTAGTGTTAGGAAACCTTGTTTTGTTCTAAGGCTCAAGTATTTGACCAGCTTCCAGTACTGCCTAGCCATATATCAAACCTTTTCTTCAGACACAAGCACCTACATGCAGTGATTAAGGTCACCTCTGAAACTTGCCTTCAGTATGCTGAACGGCTCATACCACATACTGTAAATGCAACCTACAGATAATCTGTTCAGCTTTAATCCATAAACTTGCTCCGTTGTTTCCAGATCCATCTTGAAATGTGGACACCAGAAATTTTTGTAAGTGTTGTCAGTACTGCCTGAACATTTCCAGATTTTGTGTTGATTTTCAAAAAGGAACTTCTTTCAGGACAGTGCTCAGGGGTTGCATAGATAAGATCTTATACTACACAAAATATCTACATTGTCCCCTAAATCACTGCTTTACTATGCAGAATCTCTCTCCTTGAAATATGACCCACAGGCTTCCTCCCCCCTACTTCCTTTTCTTTTGTATCTCCAGTTCTACTGAAGGAGCTAATTACTCTGCAGATACAGCCTCTCCCTTTCCAACAGTCTTTGTGTCATCTGCCAACTTTACTACAAAAATTAATTGCTGAAATAATTCAAAGTATCATTATTCTTGATCAAGACTTTCCTATGAGACTCCACTATAGACAGCCCAGCCACTGATATTTCCTTATTAACAATTAAATTTCGAGATCTGTCAGCAAGCCAGTTTTTAATGGGGGCTGTGTCAATTTTATGAAATTCCAGCTTGCAGTGAGCAATACTTGATCTGCCACAAGGGCTCTCCTGTAATGTGCCACGGAGTTCAATTTGCCTTTTCCATACTGCTCTGAGTAAGATTATTAGACCTATTAAGAGCCCGTGAAGAGTGTGAAAATCTGCCTCTGTTGAAATTATTTTAATTGACCCAAATGATCCAGAGAAAGAGATCCAATTCAAAAAGATTGGAAAAGGCTGGTTTGTTACCTTAATTCTTCTGTATGGCACAGAGCGAAGTACTTCTGTGAATTAGGGAAAGAATTCATTCTTCTTGTGTTCTTGAACTAGAAGTGATATGAGTCCATGAAAATTACAAACACTGGAGGAAAATACATTCTTGATACTGATTTGACATCCATATAATTTACTCCACAAAGAGCTAACAGCAGAAGATGGTTTGTGAAGATTTTTCTACTGTGAATGCTTCTCATTTTACTTCAAAAATTTGGTATCAGCCTTGAAAACACTACAAGTAGGAAGAAGGCTATTTAACACATCCTGTGTGAAGTGCAAAACAGCACTGTAAACTTACAGAATCTTCTATGGATGGGGAGAAAGGTCTTGCACACCTTAAGAATTTACACTGAAAGACAATATGAGCCAGGCTAGAGTAAAAAAGAAAAAGAGAGGACACTAGTTTGCATACTCAACAGAGAGAGAGAGAGAAGAGCACCAAGGGCCAGCTGCCCCCAGGGGCTAGTTCATCAGCTCCTAAGGAAACTGCAGCACACAGGGAACCTGTTTGCTTAGCTGATTCAGAGGGATCTATTTACACTTTCTGATTTCCTGCTTTGACACCTTTTCTTCATCAGACTAAACTTTTCTTCTGGTTCAAAAGGTTTGACTGGTACTGAGCATCATCTAACACAAGCACATAGCTAAGGACCAGCTTGTCCCAGAAATAAATATAGCAAATTACTCTTGTGCCTGGAACTCAAGAGCAAGAATGAACTTCACAACAAAGAGCAAGACCTGGAAAGACAACTCTCTCAGCAGGCATGGACCACTGCTAGAAGGAAGGGATGCTGCTGCATAACCCCCAGGCTGTGGTGGGTTGACCTTGACTGGATGCCAGGTGCCCACCAAAGCCACTCGATCACTCCCCTCCTCAGCTGGACAGAGGAGAGAAAATACCATGAAGGGCTCATGGGCTGAGATCAGGGCAGGGAGATCACTTGGCAATTACTGTCACGGGCAAAACAGGCTCAACTTGGGGAAAATCAATTTATTGACAATCAGATCAGAGTAGGGTAATCAGAAAATGAAGTCAAATCTTAAAAACACCTTCCCCCCACCCCTCCTTTCTTCCCGGGCTGAACTTCACTCTGATTTTCTCTACCTTCTCCCCCCCCAGCGGCACAGAGGGACAGGGAACAGGGGCCGTGGTCAGTCCCTCACACGCTGTCTCTGCTGCCCCTTCCTCCTCATGCGGAGGCTCCTCACACTCTGCCCCAGCTCCAGCCTGGGGTCCCTCCCACAGCAGACAGTTCTCCGTGAACTTTTCCCGCAGGAGTCCTTCCCACAGGCTGCAGTTCTTCACAAACCGCTGCACCTCCCACGGGGTACAGTCCTTCAGGAACAGGCAGCTCCAGCGTGGGTCCCCCACAGGTCACAAGCCCTGCCAGCAACCCTGCTCCAGCCTGGGCTCCTCTCCCCATGGACCCACAGGCCCTGCCAGGCCCCTGCTCCAGCACAGGCTTCCCACGGGGTCACAGCCTCCTTCAGGCACCCACCTGCTCCGGTGTGGGTCCCTCCCCGGGCTGCGGGTGGGGATCTGCCCCACCGTCAGCCTCCGTGGGCCGAGGGGCACAGCCTGCCCCACCGTGGGCTTCAGCATGGGCTGGGGGGGAACCCCTGCTCTGGCGCCTGGAGCCCCCCTGCCCCCCCTGCCCTGACCCGGGGGCTGCAGGGCTGTTGCTCTCACACGGCCTCGCTCCCCACTTTGGCTGCGGTTGCTGTTGTGCAGCAGCTTTCCCCCATCTTAAATACGCTGTCCCAGAGGCGCTGCCACCGTCACCGATGGGCTCGGGCTCGGCCAGCGGCGGGTCCGTCCCGGAGCGCTGGCACTGGCTCCATCGGGCACAGGGGCAGCTGCTGGCAGCGTCTCACAGAAGCCACCGCTGTAGCCCCCCGGCTACCAAACCCTGCCACCCAGACTCAACACACAGGTATATTCTGAACCCCAGACTGAGCAAAATCTGTATTTTGAAAAATGTTTACTCTTGATCAGAAAAATCATAGTGATAAAAATCTACCTCAGTCATTGAAAAACTACTTTAGGAATTGCTCTCGCTATCAGAAGTGCCTCTTTTGGGGCCTGTATTTATCCAGGCCTAATTTTTGTATTTTGATATTTGAAATATCTCTGCCTGCTACACTGAAAAGCTCTCCTTATCAGTTATTCTCAGTTTGTAAACCCCTCTCTCCTGACAGAAATTATTGTTATTGTAAAAGTGCAGAACATTGCACTTTTTATTGCTTAATATTGCTCCATTTTCATTACTCCAATCCTCAACATTACCCAATAGTGTGTTAGTCCATCTAAATTCACTAACCACCTCCTGTAGTTTACCAGAATTCACCACTTTGGAATGAAGGTCTACGATATATCACCTTTTTTTATTACTACTTATCATGCTATTTAATTTAAACTAAGACCACTCTTGATAAATTCATCCAGGCTTATTTTCTTTGAGCATGTTTTTTATAACACCTCATTAATTGCCTAAAGAAGCATCTCTTCTTGGTAATAAAGCAGTTATTCAGCAAGTAAATTAGACAACTACCACATTCAGAAATAACAGAAGCCTTCAATTTGTAATAGTTTTTAATGAAATAATACATTTCCAACAATCAGTTATCTAAGAGCATTACTTATACAGCTATCTATATTGAAAATTCGGCCTCAAGTGTCTACAGCAGGCTTCCAGCTCCATCTCTGAAGAATTTTTTCAAAGTGATTTTGATGAAAGCACAGCCCTGTTCTCCATGCTTCTTTTTACCTTCTTATTTAAAAGAAACCCTTCTTTAGCAAATACTCCTACCATACCATTTTTATTATTTCCATCATTTTCTATGCAGTGCACGCATCCAGTACCTGTAACATTCACTGCATATGCTCTTCTGCATCTTGCTCTTGTATTTCAATTTCTTCAATTCTTATAAAATATTCTTCAGCTCAGAATACATACCTTTCTACCTTTACTTGTTATTTTCCTGCTTATTCAGGCTTATTCCTTTCCTGTCTATATCAACTTTTCATCAGTGTTACACTAAGGGTACCTGTTTGATAAAATATCATCCTAATATCCTTATCTTTTTGGAATAAGTGCTTCTATTAGTCTCTTGAAAGTCCACTTTTTATTCATGTAACTTTTATATCCCTGAGTACGTGACTTTTCACATTAGTGCATGAAGATGCAATTATTGACACGTGCCTTGCTTATAGGGCAATTACAACTATCTAAATTTCTCTAGGTATTCAGTTCTCTACATCCATGAGCAATCATCCTCACTATTCTTAAAAACTCTATCAGTGATGACTTTCCTCAAACCGTTGATTGAAAACACTTCATTGGAATTATAGATATGTGATGATTATTCCCTATTTTTAATTAGACTTTCAGACTGATCAGTTGTTTCAGCCATATAATACACGACACTGGGCATAAGACAGCTGGAAAAAAATGTGCTATACTTTGATGAGCTAATATTAATATATCAGCATCTCTAACATGTAAGAGTGTGCCACCAGAATTCTTTCCTTTAAAAACAGGAAGTTGAAAAACAATAGCTAGATTGATGCAAGATTGAAGCTAAAACAGTGTGGTTATAAAATCAGGTAGCCAAACAGTAACAGTACCAAGCAGTGAGAGTACTGCTTGATTAATATATGAATATTCCAAGATTGTAATTAGTGGTATTTATACTACAGATAAGAGACTTCATCTGGTAACTGCTATTACTTCATACTGAGCAGAAGTTACCTTAATACTAGTTTCTTTACGCTCCAAACACCTCAAAGCATACTACATAAATTGAATTAAAGACTAGTAAGGGTAGCAGTTAAGAAATCACTACAACCTGTGGATATTTGAATGAGACAAACAGAAAATGAGTGTGGCTTTCTCCTATTAAATTTCAGTATTGCCTCTGGTGTTTCAATTTTCATTTGGCTCTCCTTCATCATCTCCCTCAACTAACTCCATGTTTAACAATGAAACCTCTTATCTCACTCTGAGGTGCTGAAATTCTGTGCCAACATCGGGAAGAAAAGAAAATTCTGCTCTGGTATTCAAACCCAAAAAGTCCAGGTTCTAAACAAAAAAACGTTGCTATTATAACTGAGATTTGTAATTCAATAGTAAAAATGTTCTGTGAGACATTATTGCTTTGAAAGATAATTAGAATTTCAGTTCAACAACCTTTTTGTACAAGTACTGACGTATACTCTGAAGATGTGGAATCTGACACCAGATTTTATCCATGTAATTGAAGCAGACTAAAGTGAATGAACTACAGCCCAGTTCTGTTTTTCTCTCTGTTGAATATCTGCTGCAGTTCCCAAGCAACTGGACAGCATATGATGCCTTCACCTGAAGTTGGAAATTTCACCTTGTGTTGTCCAAAATCTCTGCCTTGTGGCAGAAGCCTGCACCTTCCCCTCCATACAGAAGAGAGTCAATCTTAACGTTTGTTCTTCTGGCAACAAAATGAGTACTTCCAAATCTTTCCTGTTCTCATCACTCTGGGTGATTATTCATGAACCTTATGTTTTAATATATTGGATGGAGGCAGATCCCAGATAGTAAAGGTCAATTGGTACAGAAGTATTGCATCAAGAGCAAAGAATAAAAAAAAAGGGGGCATTTATGTGAAAGAAACTTGAACCAAGTTCCTTCTTTCAGGAACTAATATTTGGATTCCAAAAAGCTGTACATTAAGTTAACTCACAGACAGAGTTCTTGCCCTACCAAGACTCAGCACATAACCAGAAATGTGAAAGTAGGAATTACACCAAAATTCTTCCATGCTCATCTAAATCCATCTGATGTGTCAGCATGAACTCATCTTCCTCTATTTTTCTCACCATTTATTTCTAAGTTTTATGGGGAGAGAAGAGAAACAGAATTCTCTCTTCTTTCACCCCCACCCACCAGCTAATCATTAGAAGAAATCCTAGTGGAGACAGTTTATTCTCTAATAATTACTTTGCTGTTTTTGTATCAAGCAGTCAGAGGGACAAAAAAAGTAATGCTATACATCTCTTATACACTGAGAATTTAAGGAAAAATATGCTGGAAGATCTTTCTTTTTGTCTAAATGTTTGCAGTAATTCAATTTAATGAACATGAAGGCAAAGACTTACAAAAAACTTCATGAGATTCACATGTGATTATGTTATGACAGTGAAAGAGAAATTGCTTTTCAACACCTTCAGGGTAACAGTCAACAATAAAATAAACTAAGAAATTTGGGGAAGAAAACAATTCGTCAGAAGCTTTCAAAAGAACGTACTTAGTTTGAGATTGCATCTCTGTTCTACATAAATGAAACAAGTCTAGATTATTGTATTGTTTATTGTATAAGCATCTCATAGACTTTCAGTGGCATTCCTTTGATAGGAAATGCCAAGTATTTAACAAATAGTTATGTCCTCCACCTCTCCCTTCACAGGTCAGGAAACAAACTCAGAGAAAATGAAGTATTTTTCCTAGTTTGATCCAGCATGCACGTGGTAGACAAAAGCTGGCAAGGTTTCATGTATTCCATGTTTTCAACACAAGATTCTTCCAAATATTTACACTTAATATTTATACAAATTGATGCTTTGACTATTGAAAGAAAAAATTGCCTTCCTACTAGCTGTGAAGTTGAATCTACAATAATGCAGTCTTCCTTCCTATATTCCTCTAGAAAAGGTATAGTCCTAAATTCCATTTTTAGATTCTTATCATTTTTTTTCAAAATCTGAGCTAAGGAAAGACGAGAACCAGACTGAGTTCAGTTTGCTCAAAATACACACTTACAATCCATTTTCTACAGTAAGAGTAAAAATATCTAGGAATAATTCTCTAATAAACTCCTACAGACTCAAGATCAGACTTCTAAATAACCATGGCTGGTTTATATCTACAATTCTTTCTGTCAGAAGATCTTAGTTAAACAAAGCAAACTATATAATTGCTTTTTAATTATTTATTCTAGATTGCCCACTGTCCCCAAAAAGCAATACTTTACATAAGAAAAATAGATTGTATATAAAACATTAAAAGATCTACTCTGCCATATACCATTCTTTTCACCAGTTCCAGAACACGGTTGCATTTTATTGCTGTTATAATTTGCTTGCAGATTTTTACCATCTTTAACTAAATGCACACCATCTCTGGTTGACATCTTCTATTTACTGAATTATTTTATGGGCTTACCTCCAATATCTGGCCGAAGCTTATTGTCATATCCTTGAAGTAAGGAGTCCAGTATGTGAGTTACATCCCCACCATGAATCTTTGGTGCAAGAACCCATGTTTTATTCACCATTAGATCTTCATCATCCTCATCATCTGCTTTATCAGCTCTGTGGTGAGTGAATAAAACAAACAAGGTTAGGGGAAAAAAACCAAAACAAACGGTGAAACTGAATACACAAGAGGTGAAAAAGAAACTGATAAAATATTAAATACTATTTAAAGTACCTTATAAAAATCCATATGCATTCTGGTGCCAACAGAAAGAGGCAGGCCCTTATTTAAAACACCAACTTCTTTTTTTTTTTTTTTTTTTATGGCAGTAGAAAGAGTAAGCTAATAAACATGTCAAGAGAGGCATTAACACATCACCCATACAGCAAAACTGAAGCCATGAGTCAAACCCATAAAGCAGCAGTAGGCATCCTCTCACTGTCAGCCTTTTCCTGTTTTAAAACAAAAAATGTAATTCCTAAGCTTTGCCCTACATGTATTTTATTTTCAAATCATGGTACTAATATTTCTGAGATGCTTAATCATGGTAATAGATACATCTTGGTGTCAAGAACATTAACAGTGTCTCCTTCCCAATAGCCTCCATTCTAGCTATGATACAAAGAAAATAAGACTTGTATACTCATTCAGCTCTATTCGGATTTTAAGAAAGCAAACAAACGTATCCATGTGCTATGACTAAACATTCACAGAAGCTGCAGTCGTGTCAATTATGTATCTGCATGTATTCGTGGTACAGTTAAAATGCTGTACCATTCCTTTCAGTTAAGAAGATCATTTGTTAACGACCTATTTTATCAAGATGAAACAAATGTACAAGGAAAACACACATTCATTTATTGCCTATCTTTTAATTAGATAAGCAGCAATATACAGTCAATCACTAAGTAATTACAAAAAACTCGTAATACCTTGGTTGCATCTGCAGATTCACTCAGATATCACCAAAAGGTCAAGGAATGCCTGGAAGTAGTTTTCTTCTCATTTGAATCAAATGAGCGTGGACCTAAGTATTCCTCCAGTGCTTAAGTCTGCAATCTACATTACTCATCCAGCTTATTTCAGGGAACTGCTATGGGCTTCAAGTCAAGCAAAGTGCATCAGACTGATAGCAGTAACTCTAACAGTCACACAACGTTATCTTCACAAATGGACACTGGCTAGCAATTATTACAGAACATATGCAATCCATATAAATCAGCTCCAATGTTAATAGAAGCACAGATATTCCAGTAAAAGAAAGGAATTAAATTATTGTCCTTATAAAATTTGTATTGTACACCAAAACAACTGGCTATATTAAACTAAGGGTGGATTTTTTCAGTAAATTTCCTACAGGAATGAAGACCACCAGCCTTCAGGAGGAAAGAAAAGAAAAAGTCAGGAAAGGACAGAGATGGAATAGGCACTTCTTGCTTTTATTGCACTCCTTTGTGGGAATGCACCAAAACAGTCTGTATGCATAAGACCTTGCATCACCTCTCAGATAACACTAGCAAGTCTTAATGAAAATCAAGACTACCACGGCTGTGTAAACTGCTCAGTAGTTTCAGCATGCCTGCTTAATTTGGGAAGTGCAACAGGGAGCTTGCCACAGCTCAGCAGGTTCCCAGAGCATGAACAAGAGGCACTGCTTGGATATTGGGACTTTCATACCTAGCTTGCTGCAAACACGTTGCAAGAGTCTATTATAGCTGAAAATAATATTCAATCTAAATACAAGGTTCGCAGACAGCTTCCCCCATAACGGTCTAAAAGTGCTTTCATTCTTTTAAATCGAAATGCACTGTAAAATATTTAATCTTTACTGCACTACACAGGCATTATAGAAATGTCAGATATTAAATATTTATCATTTCCCATTAGCAGGATGCCACTAATGGGAACACTAAAAGAAGTAGGAAGCTAAGTTTTGTAAATGTACACTCTTTTTCCCTCAAAGCTACCTATTGCCATCTCTTTCATGTTTCATTACCATGCGGCTTTTATTTATGTATTTATTTATTTATTTATTGGTCTGCTTGCACTTTATGCCATCTAGTTACCACATAAATTTGCTTACGGTTCTTAAGAATGCAGAGCCAATCCCAGCTTTTCTCCAGAGGCATTAAGATGATGAGGAGTAAAACTTAATTTATAAGCAGCTCTCCAAGGAAAGAGACATGTCCACCACAAAACTGACCTTTTCTTCTTTCTCTGTCCTCCATCCCACAAACAGCAGAAAATACAATGAAACTACCAGAGCTCTGTATAGACCCAAAGCAACTAACTCTCAGGGTCAGCCCAATTATTTGCAGAGAATTTTGAGTGATGATGACACAGTTTTGCCCTGCTTTAATATCCTTTCCACATAGTTATTAAGAACAGCATAGATTTAGTCAAAGTACCAGAGGTCATACCATTCCCTCCTAAACACCAGAGGAGTTACAACCCTGATACCTCCACTCACAGTCACCTGAATATTTTGACATTTTGAAGAGTTCTTAATTTTTTGTATAGATTCACAGGGCAACTCAGGTGGGAAAGGATGATGGGAGGTCTCCAGTCCAGCCTCCTGCTCAAGGCACGGCCAGCTCTGAGGTCCCAGCAGGCTTCTCAGGGCCTGATCAGGTTGGGTCTTGCAGACCCCCAAGGATGTAAACTGCATTACCTCTCTGAGCAACCTGGTCTCCATTTCTCTCTTTTCTACGGTTTACTATATGTAAATAAACTTGAAATTAACAAGAAAAAAAATACAAATACATTTCACATTTTCACTTTCTATCTTGCTTGACTGGAGGACCTCTGGTCCTCCCCCAACTTCAAAACTCTGAACTGCAAATAGGTGTACAGATGAGGACACTGGTAGCTTATAGAAAGCTGTTAATGAAATTCCAGGGGGAGAAGGAAAAATTGCTTCCCAACATCTGAGAGCTTTTCCAGCCATTACTATGCAAATCCATTTAAGGAGGCACTTTTATTAGAGACAATATTTCTTTACTTAGCATCTGACAAGAGCCTCTGTTTAAAACACACACTTCCTACTACTTACAAGGAACTATCTGGCTTTACCTAGAAAGTATTGTAGACTGAAAAAAGTACCAGCTGCTAGAAAAGAAATAAACTAGACTCCCACACCAGTACACTAAATTAAGAAGAGCTTGTGGCTCACTAATCCATTAGCTAAACCAGCAAAGGAACTAGCACAGATCAGAAATTAATGTAACTAAATGTGGAGGAACTGGACTATCACTGTTATACACAGTGGAAGGAGGTATTCTTAACTCTCTCTATTCCTGTCTTACCGGCCTTTTCAGAGGTGAGGTGATTGACTGTGATTAACCCATCTCTTTAGCTCTTCTGTGCCCAAGGCCACTAAGCATGCAACAAAGACTATAATGTCTCTGCAGTGCTGATGGCAGCCAGTTCTACACTTTTGATTCCTAAGCTGTAGCCACTGATGCACAGCCACAGGACTGAAGTAAGAAAATGATGATGCTGGTTGTAAAAAGGAAGTGACCAGAATATATAGAAAGTCTTCTGTATGCTCTCCAGTGAAGCAGAACACACAACACTTGCCAACTTGAATTCTCAATCCAGATGTTTTTGGGGGAGTTGCACAAAGCTCTCCTAAAACAGCACCTAGATACACAAAGGCAACAGGACAAACACTGTGTACATATTCATTTCTAGGAATCTGAATCACTAATCTCTGTCATACCAAATAGATTTGAACTATTTTGTTTCAAAGGTAGAAATCCCTTCAGATTTACACAGCAGGATCGGTTGAACTGGTGTTATCAGGCTCTAACTGAGGTTATTAGATCATTTTCTTTAAACAAACATTCACTTTGGAAAACAAGATGGTTCAAAACTGTTGACCCCAGTTTCTGTGTGTCTGTCTCACACTGCAAAGTCCAGCTTTTTCTCCAGGGTTTGGAATGGGGTAGAAGAAAACACGGAAGACAGAAAACTTCATTCCAAACCAGAAAATAAAACATTAAATTCAGATATGCTGCTCAAATATTTAGCAAGAGTTAACTTGGGCCAACCACCTTTTTACTTCCTTGCAGTTAAAATAAATCTAACAAACCCATGAAGATTAATGTCAATTAACGCCACCCTCACTTTAACAGGAGCACTTTCCTCTCTATCTCACAACCCCAGGAAGAAAGGCAAACTTAATTAAAGAGGAATTCTTTTCCTTTCCAAGTTCATCTAAAGGTTATTTCACTATACACAGAACATACTACTTGATCGTTTCTCTATTTACTGTAAAATATATTGTCTTCCACAAAGTTCACTTAGTAGGTCTTTTCCACAATGTCTAGAGAGGTGTTTTAGGACACAAATATGACATCAAACATCAAAACATCACTATTCCATGGCACGACACTATTTCCCGTCCACTACTGCAGGTGTTAATCCTGATTTTATAAACAAGAAATAAACCTCACTCCTTAACACACTTGTTGCTGTAACACTTCAGCCAGCCTCATAAACTGAACAGTAAACTGCACATATACAGTTAACAGTAATTAAGCAAAAAGTGCCCTCATTACACTCTCTGTCCTTCAACTAATTGGAGACACTACCATGAGTAATAAATCCCTGAGCACAAGTGACTAATGACTAAGTATTTTCAACATCAGGCAACTTGCTCATCCTCAGACATTAGTATCATAGGTCTTTGTTCTTTACATATGAGAAAAACCAACCGCGTGCACTTTAAGTTCCAATCAATATGTGTCAGGTTATGTAATGGACTGGAAAAAAATTGGATATAGTGAGAACGGTCCTACTGCTATTTGCATCATGTGTATCAAAGTATTACACACAGAAGTACATACACAGCATCGGAGGGAGTATTTAAACACAGCTAAGGATAAATTTAGTTGTCCATTCCCAGGCTCTTATTCCTACCCAACACACCCAAGGGTAGCCAGTCCTCGAAACGCAGATGATTTTTGAGGAGAATCTGGAGAAACATATGGAGAAACAGCAGACACTGGGTAGGGAACTTTAGTTGTCTCCACCAACACTTCATGTCTATGCACAAGCAACTCAATCAAGCCCTCAGTGGCCATGAGGTTTAAACAACCCTGCACAGTGGCTTTGTCTATTTGGAGATAAAGTGATCCTTTCATACAAGGAATACTCTGATGATAATTTAATAAATAAAAAAGAAGGAACATCAGTATTCCAGATAATTTATATGCCAAAAGAGCTGAAAAAGACATACAATTTTCCTTTTTGCCTTACGCATGCAAATGAAAACAGTAAGACCGGTTGTGTTGTTGCATTTGGTTGAAGATCTTCTCCAACAGCAGCCAAAAGCAGTTGCTTTGGGAGTTTTACTGGTACAGGGGTAGGGCACAGTGACACTTACCTGAATCACAACACATGCATTAGAGACAGTTGTTACTATTCCCAGCTCAACATATTTATGCCTTTTGCCTAAGTATAATACAATTTAACCTTTATTTTCCAGTACTAAAAAAAAAATAATAATAATTACTGTTTCTCTCAACTTTCAAACCCAATGGTAATGTTTCCCAAATTGTAAGCATGGGAGGTTACTTTGTTAGGAACAATACAGCTTCAGAGGTTTGTCAAAATAGTGCTTTTAACCAGACAATGCTTCATAATAAGTCAATTGAGACAGATAAGGTTTCCAGGGAAGGTTTCCAACTGATCAGACATCTAACCAAATACTAGCTTACTCCAGAACACCAAACATAATATGCTTATATGTCGTAAAGAAGTGTATTTCATGGCCCCATTGATGAGGGTACAGAGGTCATCTGACCTAGCCAAATTCCACACATGAAAAAAGACCTAAAGCATTGCTGAAACACAAAATATGGTCACTGACAACCCAAAATCCAGAGTCAGATGTTTTTACAGAGGCTGGTGATTATTCTAACAAAGAATCTAAAAAAGCAAGTACTTAGGCATGTGTCACATGAATCACCAAGGCATAGGACCAGGTACAGATCATAACCTGAACTCTAGGAGGATGGTAAGTTTAAGCAGTGCCTAAAACAGAAGAAACTTCCTTACAGAGAGAGCAAAATGCAACTTCAACATGGTAGGAATTAGTAGTTACTCTTATGTCAGCAATTTAAAATACATGTTTACATATTTCCTTGAATCTTTCTAAACCAAGGGCATCAGGCAGACTGTAGTATCTTTACACACAAATATTACTTACTTTCAGCAGCGGCAATAGCAGCAGGATGACATAGTCATGACTGCTAGAATAGGAAACAATTACATTTTTCTTCAAAAGATTTTCTTGAAAGCTTACTTCCACTGCCAGCTGTCAGTAGTGGATGGTTTAAACATCTCTCAAGATTTATCTTCCAGTCTTGATGGCTGACTTCATACTCATCCATTCTATTACATTTCTGCAGAAACTAACTCTCTTTTACATTTCATCATCAGCTTCTTCACTGATACGCTTTATTCATTGCAAAAACATTCAGGAAAATAAGCGTAACTGCAAACAAAGAAATGCAGGTGCTGAAAATACTCTCTCCAGAAAGCATTAATTGCTCTTCTTAATCCTGTGGAATACAGAGTTACTGATGTCATATTCCTTCATCTCTGTCCTTCCTAAATTGGTTTAGACACTCTATGGACAAAAATCTCTGTTCTTGTTCCCTCACCCCTTCCATCTTAGATGCTTTCATCAATCTATTTCCCCCTCCATCCCTTGCCAGACTTTGGCATATTCTTTTCTTGTCAAAATGTATTTCTCCCACTGAAGTATGTGTTACTTATTCCCTACATCTTTTTTCCAGTATGCTGACCACATATGGTTAGGTGGGTTATTCTTTTTGATACACACATTGTCTTGTGCACTTCACCTTCTCTAACGTCCTATTTGTCTGGCTATTTATAATTTCCTGACATGTTTCTTGTTCCTCTTCTCCTTCCTGAGTTTTTACTGAAGGGATGAATCAGGACCTTAAGTCAGCAGTAAAATTATCAAGGAAAAGTGTGGAAAAAATAAAAGAAATTCTTACATAGATAAAACTTTTTTTTTAGGATAAGCTGCATAAGTTCACTTAGTATTAAGTAAGGAAAACTTTGTTTAAAATAAAATGAACGATCATTTATAACACTAACAGAGTAAAAGCAGGTACCCCTGCTGTTTATTCCCTGTAATGAAAAGTGTTGCCTACATATTTGAGTGTTTAGGCTATCAAACTTGTGATATCTTAATACACATAACAAGCATCAGGCGATCAAGCTCTTTTGAGTCATGACAGCTCTGAAGTACTTCTCTGAAAGATATGAAACATTTTCTCCCCCACACAGTAAGTTCAGTACAATTAATTTTAGCCCCAGCAAGCCTTTCACTTAAAGGTATTATCACATTTCTTATAAAATGATTTTCAACATCTCTGTTATACTAATATAACAAAAACTAATCTGAAGAGAAATTACTGAACAACACAAGCAGACTTAACTCTGAATACTTCATAAAGGCACAACCTGACTGCAAAGAACATTTATAGATATGTGAATTTTTAACATTAAAACCAACAGGTATTATTACAGATGTGTTCCTAAAGAGAAGATTGTTCTGAGATTCACACAAATTGCTCTCCTCCAAGTCAACTATCAGATAATCCTACATATTATTTGAAATTACACCGGTCAAACTTGTTATTAATTCAAATGGCTTTTAAAGATCTCAAAAAAATGTATCACCTGAACAAAAAGCATCACAGATATTCCTTATCCATCAGTCTTCTCATACAACACAGAGTTAATCTCTCCTTGAAAGTTCATCCAAATATTGATATGTTCAGACCAGTATAATTGCCGTCTCTACTCTTACCAAGTTGCAGCCCAGAAGTCAACTGAAATTTTTCCTCGTAACTATCTGCACAAGTACAGGTAATTCTCTGTGCCAGTTCAGCGCTGCTGGATTCTCAAACATATTCAGCTTGATTATTATAGTGATCTTACTCTGACCATCCTAGTAAAAATAGCTCTTTAACTCCATATGTGGTCACAAAAAGATTTGTAGCTCTGATGGAGACAGCTACCTGGTTTTGCAGCCCTCTCTTTTATGCTATACAATAGAGAGCAAGAACCTTGCACAAGTAAGATAGCAAATCATACTTTTAAAAAACCAACAAACAAAACCAAATCAAAACAAACAACAAACCAAAACAAACAACAAACCAAACAAAAAAACAAAACAAACAAAAAAACAAAACAAACAAAAAACCAAAACCAACAAACAAGCCGATTCCTACTGTTTTCCACAGAATCATGCAATTTACAAGGGAAATTCAACTTCTACTCAAAGGAGGGCCAGTACTGAACTCAGACCAGGATGTTTAGAACAGTCCAGTCGGGTCTTTGAAAATTCCATGGACAGAGACCCCACAATCCCACTGAACAACTTGTTTCACTGTTTAATTAAACTCACAGTGATCTTTTTATTTACACGTAGTTGGTATTTCCATGTTGCAAATCACCACCGTTGTTCCTCATCCTCTTACAATGCACCACTGTGAAGAGCTTACCTTTGTCTCTTTGATCAACTCCCCATGAGTGCTGGGGGCTGCTGTTGGGTCCCCCAAAGTCACCTCTTCTCCAAGGTGAACTGCCCTCTCCTCACAGGGCAAGAACTGCTTGACCAGCTTGGTAGCCCTCTGCTGAGCTCCCTCTAGTTTAAACCCAAAGCAGATACAGTCTCACAAGTGCTGAGCAGAGGGACATGATCACTTCCCTCAACCTCCCGAGTGTGCACTTGTCCACACAGACCAAGGCTCTTTGCTGCCAAGGTGCCATGCTGTCCACCAGGAACTCCAGGTCCTTTCTGGCACAGCTGCTCCCCAGCCAGCTAGTCCCCAGCCCATCCTGCTGAGAAGGGCTTTCCCACCCAGGTGCAGGACTTGGCACTCATCCTTTGTGAATTTTCTAACACTTCTGTCAACCCACTCCCCCAGCCTCTCCAGCTCCCTCTGAACAGCAGCCCTGCCCACAAACATATGAACTTGGAAAAAACAGTGTTTCAACATAAAAGAAAAAAACAAATTGTCTCCAGGAAAGGCTATGCAAATGTTATTCCTGCTGCTCTCAGCAGTTCTTGTTTCACCACAGACAAGCGAGGAAATAGGACACACTTCTCACTTCTGTTTTCTCACATCAATTCTACCACATTCTGATTACAGACTTGCAGAATGTGTTGTGTGTTTTGTTTTGGCTTAGAAAAAACGGGTAACTTATTGATCGTAGCATGCACACTTGCAGTGTAAGTACACCTCATCCTCTGTTCTGAGAAAACCATTACTACAATACCTTAATGCAGCTCTTCACCTAGGACCTTCAGTGAGTAGGTCCTTTTTTTTTTTCTAGCACAAACTTCCCTAATGCTAGCTGAAAAATTAGTAGGGGCCCTCATGCCAACTATAATTTAATCTTTGAGATGAAGAGCATGTTTTCATTGTAAAATTTTTAGACAAATCTATATTCATCTTCCTCTACAAGATGTCTTCTAAGGAAAGCCTTCCAGTTTGTGCATGCAACAACAACAAAAAAAGTATCAGGAAGATAAAGCAGGTCTTAGCATAAACTGTATGGACTTGACTGAAACTGAATTTGAAACCTACTAAAATTCTTAGCGTGATTTATTTTAAATAGATTTGAATGAAACCTAGAAATGTAAATTGCTAAGTCTTATCTTCTCAGCTGGTAAGTTTTGCCTTCATTGTGGGTTTTGGCCAGACCACGCAATCAAATAATTGAAATGTAAACAGCCATATTCCACTGATCATCCAGACCAAACAGCAGGGAATAAATGAAGACTCGGAGAACAGGAGATAAAAGGATAACGATAGCAAATTATAGAGCCTAAACAGAAATAACTGAAAAGGGACAAATGGTTTTAAATAAAGGACAAAATATCCCCAAACTACCAAGGAAGGACAGGATGATGAAAAAGCATCACCTTTCTGGATACCTGAAACGCACTAACCATGGCACTATCAGGTCTCCTGGGAGTTTCAGACTAGGTTCATCACATGCAGACACACATAAATCTGTGTGCCAAATGTCAGTACCCCATACAAGAGACCACAGACGTCTATCTACACTTGACTGATGAAAGGTTAATTGTCATCAAGTTCAGAATGAACTGATATATTGTTGATGGGTCAAGTGCCTTGATCCAAGAAACACTTCCCATAGTGGAACTAGACTTAAAACAAACCTAACATAAATGAATGCTGAGAACTATAAGCTCAAAAAAAAAAGCAGTTACTCTAATTAAATGCCATCCCACAGTCATTATAACATTAATCAAATTGCGAAGTCAACTTTGTAAGATTTCTACTCTAAAATGTCACAAGCATCTCAAGAAATACTTAAGATGCACTCTTCTTTATAAGACATTTTCAGTCATTTAAGCTCTGGTATTCATGTGAACATTTGTTCTAACACAATTTGTTGCATATTTCCTGCAAAATCTTCAGGTAACTACCAATCTACTACAGCATTTCACAAAAACAAGCTTGCTAGAAATACTTTCAAGTTCTAGTACACATGTAAGCAGGTATCAACCTACTCCTACAGAAGTCAAAGAAATATTTATAGACTGAACTAGCCACAGAACTGGAGACTTGCACTGAATTGTGTACCATATTCATGGCATACAGATGAATCTGGCTTGAAATCATAATAACTAGGCAATGATAACATGTCCCCAGGAGAAATATGGCAAATGTGTTCCACTGAAATTTCAGTGTAACTGCCATTAGGCAATTATGGACTAACCCAAAGGTCAATTAAATTAATGAATAACTGTACAAAGAGGTGAATATACTCGATAAGGGCTAATGTAAATACCTAAACCATGTAATAAAAAGCTTGCGCTCTCGCTCTCTCTCTGCAAGCAAAATTATGTCTTCTCCACTGTAATTTATTGCGTATTAAATATAACACTTATCTTTTACAACAGGAGTATTGCACCTCTTGTCAGATGGTGACTAAAAGTTATGGCTGTCAGGGTTGTCCTCTGCTGGATGCAAGCTGCAGGTCATCAGCTGGAAGGTCCTCATTGGCAGAGCAAGAACCTAAGGTACAGGTCCACAGCTCACCTGCAGCAGGTTTGATACAATCCAGCACACATTCAATGGCTCTATACTGGAGAGATCAAGTACCTTTCTCCCCTAGGGAAAACACTGAGGTACTTTATTTTAAAAAACATCTACAAAATTTATCCTGCAATGTAAATATGGCATCAGAAAATGAAGTAAAAAAAATTTGTTCTGACTTACAGTGACAGAGTTTTCCACCTAAATTAGTACTTAATACTACAGCTTTTTGCTGATACAAATTCCATCCAGATGAACTTTGTTTTGAAAGATAAATTGGATCATAGTATTACATTAATAATAATAAGACTTAATCCCGCATGGAACACTGCCGTAAATAAGAAGGAAACCATATTAAATGAAAGGACTAATGATCTATTTAAGACCTCAATAATATAATCCAAAGGGGATGTATCTCATGTTACGTCAGATGTTTCCTATTCACTGTGTCTGTCTGTCTTCCTGAAAATAAGAAAAATAACTGCATATAAATTTAGAAACACAGAATGAGCCATTCATACCTCATCAGACGTAAATGCAGTGACATGGAAAAGGAACTGAGGATCAAGGCAGAAAGCAAAGAGAACATGAGGTACACTGGAGCAGTACTGGAGCTAATTCTGGGATAGAGTATCTCTTAACTATGAAGTAGCAGTAGGGAAGTAATATTCTCTGTGTGTTTGCCATTAATGAGGCTAATATTTAGATGATCTACCCATTTTTGAGGTCTGCTACTCAAAGAAAAAATTGAAAGAGTTTACAAAATGGTTAAATAATTCAATATTTTCTGAAGAAATGTAAGCAGCTCAGTTTATTTACCTGAGAGGAAAATGTAA